>NC_056735.1:1858734586-1858854586 GCF_019279795.1 Protopterus annectens | reverse complement strand
GATTAAGCAAGAGTGTGATAAGTAAGGAAACATAAAAGTAATAACTTAATGCATAACAAACTTTTATAATAAATGATTTACATTTACAGAGTTTGCAGTCTTAACTGTCAGGTATGACATACCTGGGACATCTAACATGTTTAGTAATGTGTCACTGCCTACCTGAAATGGTAAAGCAAGTTAAATAAAGTAAACATGCATTACTGTGCAGCATAGCATCCAAACATCAGTTAATGTTGGGGTCTACCCAGATTAAGAATCACTGTTCTGGTCTGCTCATTGTGTGAAATATGCTGTAGGTTGCAGTCAGTTAATGGACAGGGTATATTGGCTATTTATTAGAAGTCTTACACAGCTATCCATGGTCTACATGCCAGACTTGAAGCAACATTAATCCATAAATATTAAAAGGTGATGGTGCTTTTATATGTAATGTTTTCAAATAAAAAGTGTCCACTATTCCTGTATTCACTGCATGCATGTTCTAATCTCACACCAGTCAACTGTTAAATGTAAATGAATAAAGATTGCTGAAAAACAGTGTCTGAAATAAATGTAGTGCAATACTCACAGTAAGGTTCAAGCCTGTGTTCTGGGAATTTTGTCTGAAATAATGCTGTATATTCCACGCAGTCAAGGAACAAGGTATATGGGTAAGGTAGCTGAAGTCCTGGGCAGCTATCCCTGTGTATAAATGCCAGATTTTAAGGAATGTTATCAATAAAGTTTAGAACAAGATTGTGCTCTGATAAGTAATCTTTTCAAATAAGTGTGCATTATTCCTGTATTCCCTGCATGTGTGTTCTAATCTGCCACCAGTTGACTATTAAATTAAGTGCACATTTTTCCTGTAGTCACAGCTTGTAGGTTGTAATCCCATGGCAGTCAACTAAGAAATGACCAGCTTTCTAGTCTACTTAGTGTACACAAACATACCTCTCAACTGTCATGATTTTTCAGAATGTAATGAATAATGTCCCATATGTCTGGTCCTTGATTAGCAGATACATGACATTATTTGGAATGCAATTTATTAGCAAGTCTGTTATCAGAACAGCTTGCTACTAATGTATGAGCACACTGTGTAAAAATGTTCCTTGTAGTTGTGCCTCTGCACCACCATGTGATAGAGTTCGGCCCATACTGTCCCATGCTAAAAGATTAAGAGCTACGTATGTGCAACATCATCTATACAATAGTTCCAGTCCCTGTACTCACAACTGAAATGTTAGATATGTAGAAGTATGTAGTAGTAGTCTTTGTAGTAATATTACCTGCGAAGTTACTAATGGTACTTTTTTCTCTCTCACCCCACCCCTTCTCTTCTTTAATTGATTAATGTCATTTATCATTATAATTTGATATTAATATATATTTTTGTAACTACCTCTTATGTTGGCCTTATATATAATTTTATATTGCTTTGCTGTTAAAATACATTTATTTATTTTAATTATTGTTGTGTTCCTCATTATATCCTTTTCTATTTATTTTGATTAATCATTATTATCTTCTATTATGTTAATACTAACATCTGTTTGGTTATGTTTATTTTTACCTTATGTTTATATTTATTTTCTACAGGTGACACAGTAGGCCAGTTCCTGGTGATCCACCTACCTTGTCTCCCTTGGCTGTGACACCAGGGCCAAGCACTTGTGGGCCACAGCCTGGTGGAACCCCCTCTGCTGCCCCTGAATTACCTGGGCCATGGGTAGTTCTGCCTCAGAGGCTGGGGATGGTCCCCCCTCTGGGAGTGGAAATAGAGGGGGTGATTATGTCTCCCATGAGGAACTGCCAGGTATGTTATAATGCTCAAGTTCCCATCATTAAGCATGTTTAAGTGATGCTGTGCATCATGCCACACTGCTCAAATCAACTAAACGAGTAAGAGAAAAATAATACTGTAATTGGGACTCTAGTACAGAAATGCATCAGTATAAAGCCATATACATAAGAATAGACACAAGCAAGGTATCTAATAGTAGGTAACCCTGCAAGTATATGCACAACATGTAAAAATACACTTGCTACAACATTAATGGAAAAATAGGATTTTAACTGTGACTCTGGTAGACAAACATAGCACTCTAAAGCCATACACATAATAATAGATGTAAGTGAGGTATGCAACAGCAGATAACTGTGGAATGATATCTACAACATGTAAAAATCCACCTGTTGTAACTGACTTTGTAGCTCAGTATGTAAAATGCATTGAGAATATCAGGTTTTGTTGCACATGGTTCTGGGTTCAACTACAGCTGTGTCTCGCATTAAAAATACAGGTCTATATTATCTGATCGAAAAACGTTTTCACTGAACACATTTTCATCTACACATAAACACACTAATCTCTGAATGGCCACTTCAGCAAATTTTTCCAAGAGGAAAAAATGCTTGGCCGTCATTGGGGATTTGCCCTTTTCCCCACTGTAGTTCGATCTTGGAGTTGGTATATTTAGTTAGGGGTAGCATTTGAAAGTTTGTTTTGTTTTTCTTTGGCCAAGCAATTTTTTTCCCCCTGATAAAAAAAAAAATTGCTGAAGTGGCTGTTCGATGATTAGTGTGTTTGCTGTTTATGGGTCAGTGAAAACATGTTCTATGCACACGTTTTTTGATCATGTAATATAGACCTGAAAATACATGTATGTAAACATCAACATTATCAATTGTGATATGTATGTAATGCCTGCTTTTAAATAATATAAGGCAAAGGCCTACAGATAGGACCACTCTTAACTATTCTTATTACAACAATAGAAAGTAGAGAGAATGTCAGGTCATGCATTATCCTGAATTCACAGAGAACTTCGAAGTGTGTACTGAAGTTGTGGCCCAATAATATCAGTCTGCATCCTGCAATGATTTGCTAGTGATATTACAGACAACCACAACTGCACAAGTAACATACATATATGGAAGTTGTGTTAGACACAAGGGTTGCCAGCACACATGTAACAGGAGACTGCCATGACATAACACGTGACATGGCAGTTGTCCAACTGCATGACATAATAGTTAATGTACCCCCTACCTTTTTCTAGGACAAACCAAGCATTTTGCCTTTTATTCTGTTAGTGATATCTTTGGCTAACATACTTACATTAAACACATAACCTAATTTCCAGTGGGATTGGTTCCCTCAATCTGGCTCTGTCTATACAACAAGGCTGCCACAGACTCCACACTTACTCTTAAAGCTTTTTTCCTGCAATGTGTTCACCCTCTCTACCTATGCCTATTGCCTGTAACATCAGCTTCAGCTTCAGCCTGTAGCACACACAACTGTATGTAAAATGTAGCCGCTACAGACATTCTGTCTGCAATGACATAATATCTTTACTTAGTAATTTCCACCCAAACATATGAGAAAGGGGCTGTAATCTACATTGAGGTCTTATATCTTGTTCAGTGGTTGCATGAGATTGGCTAATTATACTTCAAATCAGCTGTATAGGCTGCAATTAGCATTTCAGAAGCACAGTTTGGTTCAGAGGCAATCACCTGTTAATGAGAACCATGGTAAAAAGGCAAACATCAAGCTAGGGGAACCGCTGTGTATGAGAGTTACTTTGCAGGGTGAACTCGTTGGCACAACATTTATATATCTGTATCTTTCATCAGAGGAGCATTGTACTCCATCAGGTATGTAACCATTTTGGTTCCAACGTAATGCATATGTTTGAATATACTTAGGGGGAATAGGGATTAGATCATTAAGCCTTTCTTAGAACTGTAGTGATGACATGTTATTGATCTCCAGATGTGTTACACCTACAGAGGAATTAGAGTACAGTAAGGGTAGAATGCTTTGTGTTAATTAGGTACAACAGTCTCCTGGAAATTTCCCTTGATATCAGTTGTAATAGTACACTGTTATTTATTTGCCATGGTTGTTTTTATATAGTATAAGGGGGGGTTACCCCTAGGAGCCACACTACAATAGACTCTTGTGTTCGGTGTGTGATCACACATCAGTATCTGTCATGGCACAAACAGGAATAGCTTACTATTGCTACTATCCTACTTGCATTCACACCCTTTGTATGTTTGCACATTGTTGAATATGAAGTGTAATCAAGCAGTGAATACTGCTAGCCATCCTTTATTGATGTATCTCTGCATACTGTACTCCCACGTATTTGATCCTGATGTGTTCCCATTTTGTTGTCTTCAGGAAATATGTATCCCCGATGCCAGAGCCTTTTTATACATGCTAAAAATGACATCATCCTGGAGGCCTTGTGTCAACATCATCAGCTCCTGCTGTCCAGGGTAAGGGCAAACAGGGAAGAGCAGGCAGCATTGTGGGCTGACTTGGTCCACGATGTGAATGCTATTTGTCACCAGAGCAGGACATATGAGCAGGTGCAACACCATGCCACCAATATGATCAATGCCATATGCAGAAGAGCAGCAGATGTGGCCAGGGATCGTGGTGTCACTGGTGGAGGGTCTGCAGCAGAACAACCACTGTCAGACACTGAGGAATTCCTGGTGAACCTAGGAACACAGTACTGCTCCCAGGCATCCATCACACAGTATGTTGTGGATGTGGGTGCCACGGTTTCCATGCAAGAGGAGCATCCAGGTATGTTTAGTTGTATCAGCATTGGAATACTGTAACATTCAGTGTGTCAGGGTGTACATAGTTTTACATGGGTGTCAGGTGTTTTTTTTTTGGGGGGGGGGATAGCAGCATTTTGAATGTCATGCTCAGATTGTGACCAACATACCAATTGTGCAACATATGATGCTGTTTACATTACCTCTCCCTCAAATATTCACAGCACCATCAGAAATCAGTCAAGGCTGTGCTCCTGGTAAGCACAACACTGTTTTGTGAGATGTAGATTTAGTGCAATGTATTCACTAAAGTGTCATCCCAGGCCTGCTGGCTGGATTGATGTACTGTCTGCATGATTGCCAACTACATAGATATTTTCTGACCGTATACAGTTTAGACTCACACATATACCTTGTAGGTGTGAGCACACTGAAATATTTCACAGTACTGTCAGGACATTACAGATTGCCATATGTGCCAAATGTCAACAGTGTACATCACTGTTGCTCATGAGATTCCTGTGTAAAGTGCTTTTATCTACATGTAACTACAGATGTTTGTTAGAAAAGGATGTCCTCATGTCCTACTATATGAGGTTGGGGGTTAAACAAGTCTGTAATAGTGACAGCAATGTATACCGCTTAACATATATTGCAATATAGTACTGCAGAGCATAGTAGTGCAGGTATTAATGTACTGCTTTTCCCTGTTTATCACAGGTCTCCTGGGGGGTTGGTCTCTGTCCCCTTCACAACCTGATGTCAGTGTCTCTTCAGACTCTGGAGATTATGGTGGCCAAAGTGAGGCACAGGTGGGGTTTGCAGGGGCTGAATTTGCCATAGAGGTTTACATCCCTCTTCTGTCCTCATTATCACCATACACAGTCAGTATGCCTACACATAACCAGTCCCCTAAGGCAACAGATATTGGACAGTCAGAGGTTGGGGACATTGATCAGGAAAGTGTGGCTACTATGGCTGTAGTAAGTGTTGATACTAGCCATAGCAAAGAGCTGGTGAGGTTCCACACAGGTGGATTGATAGGGGTGCTCGTAGGAGGCCTCATGTCTGTCCACCACCTGTTGCAGGTGTCTCATCATGTGTCACTCGGTGTATGTTTAAGGCCATCATAGAGGCACAGGGATGTTCCGAAAGGAACTCCAGATGAATGTTCAGGTCTATGGATGCAGCACAGTCTGACATCCATGACTGCCTCCACCAGGTTGCTGATATCCTGGATCAGTTGACTGATGCAGTGGAAATAAATTGGTTTGAGACAGATCACACACTATCTGTCTTGGAGCGTACATTGTCTGTGATTGAACATCTGGTTGGAGCTGAGCATCTGACTCATCGATGTAGGTTAGCAACTACATCAGCTGAGAGTCCACATGGCCGTGCACAATCACCCTTAGTGGCAGTACATCCAGCGCTCCAGAGGGGAGTGTGCTGTTCACACCAAGGTGTGGCAGGCCATGAGCTTGTAGTCCTGGGCATTCCCATGGAGAACATGGTCCCAGCAGACAGCAGTCACCCTCAGGTAGTAGCTCCACTTCTGACCTTGGGGTGCCAGTGCAACTCCTGGCAGACCCAATTTACATATTCTGGAGTGGGGACGATGAACTTTCAGCTCTATCATGCACGGTTCAAAGCTGTCCAATATACAGACACATAAGGCTAGTACAGAGCTTGACTGTGCTCATGCAGGCACTCACACATCACTGTCACAATCAGGTAACCTACGGACACACACTCCACATTTCCATGGTCCATCTTGCCTGCTTCCCTTCCTGACTCACACACATGCTTGCCAACCTATTGGGTCAGCCTAGGCCTCCTGCACACCCAAAAAACACCCTGTGCAAGTGATGATACCTGTGCCACATCCCTGTCATCCTTGTCATCAATGCAGGGAAATAGAGCTATGCGTTTGATACACAGGGTGACTATCTAAATTAATATGTATTTGTTTCATCCATTGTTGCCTTTGACATGCCACTTGTACTGGTTACTGACAGATATTGTCTGTTGCTAGTTGTAATGAGTAAACCACATTATTTTGTGTACATTACATTGGATGATATTGTAATGGCTGCATACCTACACAATGAAAGGTGTCTCATGGAACTATTTATGTTTCAGATTCAAGATTGTGTGGGACACACCTATGGGTACAGACCTACAAAAAAAACCATAAACATCAGAGCACAGGATGGAATTTCAGCACAGAAGAAAAATGTATTCAGAAAGGTAAAGCAGTATAGGTGCATGGCTCAGTAGGTTCATATGTGTATAATAGATTAACAAGAACAATGGCTTCTTTCAGCCTAGTCATGCATCCATAATCTCTGACAAGGTCTGTTACCCTTGATAAGTATAAGGAGGGTTTTAGGAGCTGAGACATCTACAAGCTGTGGCATGGGGGATAAACTGTCTGTAATTCCCAGTGTCCATTAGACACGTGTCCTAAACCAGTTATGATTGACTTGTTCCACATCCCATTGTGTAACTTGCACATGATGTGCATTACAGCAGAAGTGTACTTCACATGGATGGGGAGCCTGTTACATATAGGGTGTAGTCTTTGGGTTACATACCTGTCTCTCCAGCATGACCTGTTTATACCACTGTCAGGCTGTAGGTGTGTAGAACAGGTAATTCTTGTGCTAGTCCTTTCTTGGATATGCAGGAGGTACACAGTGGGTCTGACACCTCCCTGTATGGCAGTTATACACCTCCCCTCCAAAGCATGTAGGAGACAGAATACACAATTATGGCCTTGACACAGTCTGCATAGAACATGTTATGCACACTATGTATTGGTTTACTGTGGAACCTCTGTGGCTGTTACAGTTGTCAGATATGCCTGTGTAGTTACATACCAAAGGTGGCATTGCACTCAATGATATGTGTTATGAGTGCCATATACAGTGTAACAATGCCATATCTTTCTCTATAGGTTGTGCAAAATTGAATGAATCCCCACACCTTACTGACCCATGAAAGTCAAAGGCTAGATCACTCTCAATGTCTATAAGTCCCTGACTACTGGGTCAACTGTTGGAGGTGTGCAGACACTACAATATTTATCAGGAGTGGATGACTTCCCAAAGGATAGGATTGTGCATTCCATGGCATTTAGTAATTGTCAATGGCAACAACTGAATGTGTATGTCAGCCCATCATGGATAACTGTTGGGTCTGTGTGGAATTCAGTGACAGCTCTTAATTTGCAATCATCTGCAAATGTAGTCAGTCTGAGGTCACTGACAGTTGCTGTAACTACAGAGAAGGGAATGGCTAGGAGATAGTCCCAGGAATGATTTATGGGGGAAGTCCACTAGTGACTGGCCTCATTGTAGTGGTGGACAACCCAATGTTATCGTCCTGGATAATGACTGTAAGACACTTGGCTATCCACCGGCTGATATAGTAATGTGCAAATAACCTCTACAGTTTTTCAACAATGCCTTACAGCCTAATTGTGTCAAATGCCTTGCCAGGCCATGGTAAGTGGAATGAGTCATTTCCCCCTCATCCATTGCATAGTTTAACAGTCAGTGAGGTCCACTGGTTAGGGTAGGCATGATCTGCCTTTGACCAAAACAAAGTGTGTTTGGTCCAGTGTCTGTAGGTGTACTACATTGTTACTTATCATTTCCATGATAATTCTTTTCATGAATTTAAATATCAGACTACTGGGATGTCTGGGGACAGTGCTTGTCACTGCATGCTAGTTGTCCTGTGTGCAACTCAGTACTGTAGATAATTTCATCATAGTTTCCAAGAAAATAGTCATCCAAGGTGTCTGTGTCTGTACAGGACACAGTTGAACAATGGAGGAGAAAGTAATATGTAAGGTAAGGACGGAGGTTTTACACAGTTATTCTGCAGCTGAACACTATACAAGCAATGTGTACTGAAATGACTGCTGGTGCCTGGAAACTACTACTGCTGGTCTCACCACAATGACTCTCTCCTGGGATACTATGCTCCTGTACTTTTTCTCTCACCAGAAGCAAAACATTAGTACCAAGCTCAAGATGAGAAGCAGGCCACAGCCTGTTTGTTCATCCACATAGTTGCCCCACGTCATGCAAGACTCTGTACGCTTGGCATACGCTTTTCCAGGTAGATACTTTGATTAGCAACCAGAGCAATCATTTGTGTTTGCATGTATTATGCCTTGTATTCTGGGGTTGTTAGGATTTCACTAGGATACTGACCAGATGGTGTTTAGGAGCACAGCTGCAGCATCACAATATAATGTTCAATGTCAGGTGACACAGACGTTCAAGATTGCTCGAACAAGTACCACAGTGGCAGTGATCCATGTTAGGTGATAATTTTACAGCAACACATGCAGCCTGACCTTCAACAGCTTAATGGTGGACATCTGAGTGACATGGATCTGAAGCCTACTGCAGAAGAGTGGCCACCTTTGGCCAATGTGTGTCTACCTCCAGCATGTTCTAGGTATGTCATACTGTACATTTATGTTACCAGAACATGTCTGTGTTCCCACATCATGTCACACTACATGCAGTTTATTTTCTGATTGTTTGACAGGCATTGCAGAGTTGCAAGGCCAAAGTTATGACTGCAAAGTTGAACAAGTTCTCTGTGCATGCACAGACATCCACATCTTCACTGCAAGGAGTGCTACAGACAGTGCGTTTGATGCTGTCAACCCCAAGGGTGTAGCAGCATGACCCTAACTTTGCTGGAGTTGTACATTGTCACATATGTAGGTATGCTATAGCAACCATGCCTAATAACAGGATTATGTTTAATGTAAAGGCCACATGCCTGGCAAAGCATTGTACTCACTCAACCATGTTATGGCACACTGTCAGGTGCTGTTTTACCTTAGGAGACCTACATAAAGGTGATGACATGTTACATTTCAGCATCTGTCAGGCCACTGCCTAACTATGGCCTGCTGTGACTTGCACTCAAGCAAGACTCTATTGCTAATGACATTATCAATGATTGTTGATGAGATGTGGAAAGCATCCCCACCCCTGTACTCCTACACCACACAAACACAACATGTGAGAGATGTGAATATATTACAAACCTTGATTCCATGGTGTCTGACACACCAGTCAGTACATATGACAATGAGCAGTTTGCCAACATGCATTCCTCACCTCCTACTCCATCCACACCCACATCACACACATGTGCATTTGTGGAGCTCCTTACCAGACACATACACAAACAAAAGACACCTCAGAAACCCAAATGCAAACAAACTATGCATAATCATACCTCTACAGAACACAGTACACATAGTAGCTCACACACCACTGTCTCACCGGTGAAACACCTGAGGCAAAACACAAATCAAACCTATTATTCAGAGGTGATTACATCATGAGACAAATTATTGTCCCTCTCACCAGGCTACATATGGGAAAGATTAGCTGTCTGTGAGGTGCCAGTATACACCATACCACACATGCATGCAAGTCTGTCAACATCAGGTAATGTTATGACGACTTTATAGTTCCTGTTGGTGTGTACAACTTGAGACATACCTCACTTGACTGTGTGCAGAGACATGACTGAGCTTATAGACTTTTTGTCTTTGGCGGGTATGCTCATAGCCTTCAGCTGCATTTGACCTTCACCTAGGATGATGGCTCAATACACACAGAAAATGATTGAAGTCAATAATTAGCTTAGCGTGTGGTGTCATTGTAATGAGATCCACTAGATGTCAGTCTGGGATGACTTGTTCAATAGAGCTCGATGCTTTGCCAGAGATTTTCTTCACCTGTCACACCTGGGATTTTGTGTACTGGCCAAGGCTGTCAACATTCTCATAGTGTATATTATTTTTGATGTCTCAAGGTAAAACTTTCCAGCAAGAAAATGCCATCTTCAAACAACATCCCGGTTATGCTACTATACGCTAGGAATGCCAACACTAAACTCCACTCACTGGAAGGTGTCCTCACATTGGAATATGCAAACATTTGCGCAGTCACAGACACCTGGTTTAAGGCTGTGGACAGCACTACAGCCATACCAGGCTACACAACCTTCCACATGTTCAGACCTCAAATTGACAGTGTGCAAAGTAATGCAGGTGGTGTACACATGCTCATTAAAGATAGTTACATATCCAGATTTGTTAAACAGTGCGATTCCCTGGAGTCACTGCAGGTGTTATTCACTGCTGGAAGGGCATCTAATCAAGCCATTGCCAGCTACAGGAGCAACTATATGAATCAGGATACCCATTGTGCTTATTTGAATCTACTTGTGTCTATCAAGATACATCACAACACCATGGTTTGGGGTGACTTTAACTACCCACCAACAGTGTTGGTTACCCATGCTCAAACTCACTTACCCAAAGGTTAATCCATGTCCTAAACTACAATGTCCTGAACCAGTGTTGTGACATCCCATAAGCAGAGACAATGGACTGCATCAGGTGCTTACCAATATGGGTGACCACTGTAGCACCTCCACTGTGAGGTCCTCCCTGGTGAGTTCTGACCACAAATTGGTCTCATTAAAAGTAAGTATCACACCTGAACCCCTCCATTGCAGCAATTACAGTAATAAACTTTAACAAAGCAAATTATAGCTGTCTATGGGATTGTTTAAATAGCTTTGACTGCACCTCCCCTGTCAGATGGAACAGGCAACTATGCCGCGCTCTGCACCAATGATTTTTGCAAGCACCTGTACAACTGCATAGACTCAGCTGTACCTGACAGGAGGAAAACAGCAAACCTGCCTGGTGGACAAGTGCCATTAGCAGGCTGGACAATAAGAGGTGGACATTGCTGTGTGATAGTTGGAGTGAGGAAGCCCCTCTAAAATGGAAGCACACCCCCCAGCTAAAACAAGCAAATGGTGTTGTTGTGATGTCCTGCAAAAGAAAGCATGTGACAAAATTAGCCTACTCAACAAAGGATGACCACAAGGCATAGTGTAGTTAAATGTGTAACCTAAGAGGAAAGGCCCAGATAGTTGGTGAACTTGTACTTAATGATACCACATATAATGAGCCTGTAGACATAGTTAACCTGTTGTCCAACAGATTCTGTGACAACTTCACTCCCATGTTCCCACCATATGTACCATGTGACATCCCTACAACCTGTCCCATACCTTCTATATCTACAGAGCGGGTCATAAATGGCCTCTCTAAGGAGGAAACACAGCATCTATTGCACCTGCTAACATCCCAGGCTGTGTCCTACATGGGATCCAACAAGGATTACTAACACCATTGTGAACTCCTTGCAATCATAGTGTAACCACTGGCTGCATCCCAGCTGACTGAAAAATGGCAACTGTTATCCCCTTGTGCAGATGTGGTGCATCCACTGACATGGGAACTATAGACCTATTAACCCGAGTAGCCATATTTGTAAGACCATGGGACAAATCATCATGGACCTGATCAGCAACGATATATGTAATCTACAAATAGTTGACTCTACACAATTTGGATTTCTGAAAGGAAGATCATGCCTGTTAAACCTGGTGGACATGTATGAGGTGGTCACCAAAGACCTGGATGAGGGGACATCTGTGCATACAACCCCCCATACTTAGCCAAGCCATGTGACACTATCCCCCACTCAGGCATCATTGCCAAAATCACCCAAGTAGGCTTCAACAGTAATATCATTAGAGGGGCTACTAAGTGGCTCACTCATATTCACTGATATAACTCATACTCAAAATAGGGTAATCCACCTCCAATAGCTGATCTGTAACTAATGGTGTTCCACAGGGCTCAGTCCTGGTTCCACTACTGCTTGGAATACATTTAACCAAAGGACAAGCACAAAGTGAATGTCTGTGTCTGGCAAGGATGGGTGATGTCTGCAAAATGTGAGCAGTCATAGAATCTTCCAGTTATGTCAATATCCTACAAGAGGGTCTTCATGAACAAATGCTTGTTAACATACTCATGCTCATAAACTCCATGCAAATATGTATATAGTATCATTTCCATCTGTAACATCAATGTACCTGGTAAGTACCATATCAGTAGCAACACCTGATGTACATACTCAGGGGTGATAGACCTGGGCACACAGGTCTGGCCACACAGGTTTACACCTATTTTATCTTAGATCACCATGTCTCCCCAGTGGTAAGAAGGGAATTATATTTTGCTCATGTCATAACTGAGGGCACTGTCACCCACAAATGACGTAATTATTACCTCAGAAAAACAATAAACCAAATTGACTGACCATCTCACAAAGTAATACGTTTATTCAATAAACTGCAACACTCCAAAGCTTTTGAGTATAAGACTCTTTCTCAATGCAACAGTTTAAAAAAATCAGTTCAGCATTTATATAACAATTTAAAATCACAGCCAGTCTACTAATTGAAACTAATTAATTCAGTAAAAATTAACCTTTTAATCAGCAATAAGACCACATTACATAAACAACAATACAAGAACAATATAAAAATTCTCATGCAGCATTAAATAATAGAATACTTTAACTTAAGTATAGGCTTAATACTATTTATAAATATGATAAACTTATTACTTTGTGAGACAGTCAGTCTTTTTGATTTATTGGTTTTCTGTTTCATTTTTACCATTTAGTCCGTTTAGCTGGTTATCCCATTTTTGGATATTTTCATAGTTATAATCTCCATATACTCTTCCTTCAGCAAGCCAGTACAATGCAATGAGCATTTTTTCATGTACTTTTCCAAGCACTAGTGGCAATTGCAGACAACACAAAGGTTCCTCACAAGGGCACTTCAAGTCTTCAGTATCTGTCCTATGGGGATTATCTGAAATAACTGTCACTGTAGCCTGTGTGAAATAGACTATTCAGAGGTGATCCCTGCCTTGCATACAGTGCACTATCTGACCCTGTTTTACTGGAAATGCTGCATATATGTAGGTGGAGGGGTAGATGGATTACTCACTGTAAAGACATTACCCTGGTATGTGACATTATTAATATATGCTGGTGGGAGAGATATGTCTACCAGACTTTAACAAACCTTTGAAACAGACTCCCACCTAATGCCAAATAGAGCACCTCATTGGCACTCTTTAGATGTAATATCTATGATTGGCTGGGTGACCATCATTTCACCACAGAGCTTCTGCCTGTGTCCCTCATGGACAGGGGCAATATGTGCTGATCATGTTAATAAGAGTAAGAACTTGGCTAGGATTATAAGGGCCCTAGGGCCATTAGGTTAGTAAAGTCCAATGCTCCTATGATCCCATACACTGATGAAAAATGCTCAAACATCCACACACACAAACCTGGCTACAGTGGGAATAGCACTACTACCAGTTAATGTTTACAGAACACTGCACAGCACACACACTGTAAGTTGGCTGCAATTAGTGGTCTAATGGTACACACTACAGATCACAGTACTTAATGCACACATCACAGCTCAACTCTGCTATGAACATCTCTTTAGGTAATCTTATGCTAAATGATATCAGCAGGCCTTGTTGTGGTCAGGAATTTGGAGACCCACATCACCTGCTGCAACCAAAATACTGCAAAACCCTACCTCTTTCTAAGTCAGCATGGTGCTCATATTTATCTTCTAGGGAGATGCACACACACAAACACCAAGTGGCCTGGAGTGAGATTAAAACCCACACCTATCTAGTCTTATGTACTACAGATCATAGTACTTATCGCATGCACCACAGCTGAAGTCTGACATTAAAATAGTAGTCGGTAGTCTTATGGTACATGACATCAGCAGGCCTTGTAGAAGACAGGAGTTTAGAGGCTGGCATCAAAGGCAAGGGCCAAAAAGTGCAGCACCACTGCAGTTTGCTAGTCAATGAGGGATTTGTATTTGTTTGACAGGGAGATTTACACAAACACACCAAGTGGCTTGGAAATAGATTAGAACCCATACCTATTTAGTCTTACAGATCACATTACTTATCGCATGTGCCACAGCTGAAGTCTGTTTTATACATGACTGCAGGTGAACTACTTGTGGAGTACATAAACTAGGCTTGCATTGAACAGCATGTGTGGCCTGCAGAGTGACATTGCTTTTTACTGTTATCTGCTTCTAGAACCTAGCAGCCAGATAAATGTTTCTTATCCTAGCTATGTGGCTACAGTAGCAATTTTGACCATATGTGGCTGTTTGCATTTGGGCAAGCTTGTGGACAAAAGCAATGTGCCCTGTCAATGCGTGCATATACAACATTATACATTACACCACCTTTACATCACCTGTTCACCTGTTGGCGTATTTGTGGTGACATCCAGCAGGCACAGGGAGCTATACGTAAGTGTATTATCTAGTGTTGAGTCCTTACTTTTGGTCCTTTGAACAACACTATACATCTGTCATAGTGCAGCTTTACTCACTATTATTAGAGTATGTAGGACAATACAGACATACACACACATGTAAACATATATATTTATGTATATAACAGGGACATATATATAAATGGAGGTGTGTGTTTGTGAGGGTGTGTGTGTGATATATGTTTTATATATATATATATATATATATATATATATATATATATGTGTGTGTGTGTGTGTGTGTGTGTGTGTGTGTGTGTGTGTGTAATATGTGTCATGTAGATATATGGGGAGAGACAAAGATGTATGTATTATTTTATATATATATATATATATATATATATATATATATATATATATATATATATATATATATATATGTGTGTGTGTACACACACACACACACACACATATATATATATATATATATATATATATATATAGATATATATGGGTCCTGGTCTGAACATCGAAAGTACATTTCACCGAAATGTACATGAGTGAACTCACTTTCATGAAAGTGCATTTTATCGAAAATGTACTTTCGCAAAAAAAAACAAAACAAAAGAACACTCAGTTTGCATGTTGCATTAGTTGTACATCAACATGTAGTGTTGATTGTACAACTAAGCAAACTGTTGGTTAGAGCACAGTACAGTGGGGATAAGGGAATATTCCCTTTCCCACACTGTAGTGCAATCTCGGAGTGAGAATATTAAAGTAGGGGGGTGTGGGGGCACAGCCCCCCACATGGGAGGTGCAGGGGGGCTTGCCCCCTGCATAAACATGTGTAGTGTTTTATTTGTTTAGGCTTTTTGGCGTTTTGCTTAAATGTACTTTTGATCTATCAACATAGATCCATATATATATATATATATATATATATATATATATATATATATATATATATATATGTGTGTGTGTGTGTGTGTGTGTAAATATATATACATATAGAGATAGATATATAACTATAGGGAGAGAGAGATAGTGACAGACAGATATGTATACATATATGTATGTATCTATAGACATATCTATATATAAAGTCGTTTTGAATGAGGAGCAACAGAATCATGCTCTGCTTAACTAAGTGTGAGTATGCCCAGTGGAATTTTTGCTAGTTATAAATGGATTCCAGCCCAGACCTACCTGTACTCCAGTCCGGGATTTTGTGTGTTACACAAAATGACATCTGTCCCTGTTTCTGCACTGCTGCACTTCACTCAAATTGGCTCTGACTTTCTGAAGTTATCTGATGTAACCTGTATGTGACAGAGGTTAATAATATTACACCACACACAGAATAACAGTCTGTAACACACAGCATAATAATACCTCACATCCAAAAGAAGTGGATACTGCTAGATTAGAACCATGAATACCATTACACAAGCTAATTGCCTTAGCCCTTTGAGCCTCACAAGCTGCTTAACAGATAGAGGTCATTCATCACGGAATCACCTACATAAATATGTACATGGTTATTCCTGCATTAAGTAAGTCATACAATGTATGATCAATTTTTATGTTACTGTCCTGAGACTGCCTGGAATGTGGATATACCATTGATGAGTTACTGTTACAGCAGTTACAAGGGAACACTGCTGTGTTGGGGGTGGGGAAAACAATACCACATGTTCTGCTGGGATACACAATATCTGACTATCATGTAACCCCGCTGTCTAACATCTCCCTTGACTGATGAACCAGTAATCTGTTGCAGTAGGACTGCATGAATATTCCATGTATGAGGCCTAGTGAATAGTAATTGAAACATGATAATGGAATGGGTATCTGTAGTCCCATGTGGATGTTATTTCTGTCCAAATTGCCTACTATATTTACTTGCATAATGTACCAGATCCACACATACAATGCCATATCATAATAATCCTTATGAGTACTGTGTAGGTTATGGACTTACCTTACAAATGCAGTAGGTAACACAACTGTAGTTCAGGGCTGACTCTGTCAGATGCAAGCAGTACACAGCCAATATATGGATAGGTACAGCTTGTGTGGGTTGCCTGGCATCAATTTTAATTTCTGTATGTGAGTCAGTCCATAGGTCCCTATGTTGTCAGTAAATTTACTATGCATTGTCTCTTAGCCAAAGCCAGGGCATATTGAGCACACTTACGTCTGCCTACAGGGACATCAGCAGGGGGTTCCACTTCCGAGTCCTATTCTGACTGTGGCTGTGGTGACCAAGCACTGGTGGGGGGCTGTGTATCCCTTCCCTTTGCTGATCCTGCTGCAGCTGACTCTGCAGTATCAGATTGTGTAGCATGGCACATGCTGTGAATATATGTGCACATGTGGCTGGAGAATATAGCAGGGCTCCATCAGATACTGTATATCTAGGCACTGGAACCATGACTTCAGAAGGCCAAACACACACTCAATGATGTTCCTAGTTTGTGCGTGTGCCTCATTATGGAGTTCTTCTGTGGATGTGGGTGCATTTCTGATGGGCGTTATCATCCACAGTTCCAGAGCGTAGCCAGCATCCTCCAGTAAATGGCCATATGGGATATCTCCTTTAGCAAACATCTGGTACAGCTGTGATGTGTGCCAGATATGGGAATCATAATAATTGCCAGTGCTACCAACACACACATGCAAGATAATCCCCTAGGCATTGCACATGACCTGACAGTTGATGGAATGTTACCCCTTGTGGTTGATGTAGATTCTACCCTGCTCACCAGGTGGTGCCTTGATGTGTATGTGAGTGCAATCTATGGCACTCAGCACTTCAGGGTTGTGTGCTACATGATAGAACTGTTGCATATTGCTGCCCCTCACCTCAGGTGAAAAGAGAAAAGATAAGTGCTCACTGGCATGTGGTAGCATAGCATCCAGGAACTGGTGGAGTATAATGGATGTAGATGCCTGTGACACCCTCATCATGTCCCCAGTTGGTCTTTGAAAAGTAACTGTAGCTACTATACTAAGGGCTACACATACATTTGTTTCCACTGGAATGAGTTTCCCTCTGTTAACACCGGCTCTGAGATGAGGGTGACAGACCTCAGTGAGTTCTTGTAATATGTCCCTGTCCACCCTGTAGCACTGTAGAATCTCCAGCTCATGTAGCTCCTGGAAGGTTACCCTGGGCCTGAACACTCTTCTTCTTCTGGGCCTAGGCCTATTGTCAGCAGTGCCAGCAGCACTGACTTCAGCATCTAGCACATACAGATGTAGCAGACCTGCAGCAGCCCCTAGCATTATCTCAGTTAAACTCAATGGTCCAGAGTACTGGGGGGAAATCAGAATGTAGGCTGTATGCATACTTTATACAGGTCTGATGTACGTCCACCAGCTGTGATTGGCTAATTATTATGTATTTCACCTGCCTAGATTGTAATTAACATCATTCAATGGCCCTACTTTAGTGTGCGATGTGGTGCTATGTGCAGCACCACTCAGCACAGCTTATACACACTAACAAATATTCATTGAATATATCTGCTTTCCACTTATTGCTGCCTACGTCATCACTATCATGTGGGTAGTGTGCAGTGTGAACACATTAAGCTATGCACTGAGCTGTGCAGCATAGGTTATACAAAAGTAAAAATCAATAACTGAATATATCCTGTTTTAATTACTTACCACCTATGTCATCACTGTGACTTGGGTGGTGTTTGCACGCAAACATGCTTAGCTTTGTGGCATGCAGCTTAAACACATGCACTGGGAATTAAAAAATCCTAAAAGTAATGGGACCCCCCCCACTGGCATCCACATACAGTGGAAATATCAACATGGTGTGGGAGCCTACATGAAGTGGCTATGCGGACATGCTTACTACTTTTTGCTATTCAAGACATCCACCTCATTTGCATGCATATCCATGCTGACAGCCTGGAAACTACATGGTTCATAGCCATATGAACTGGACAACAGCACCAATGTACCATTGTATGGACCTGGTGCAACATCCTATAATACATTTCTGACAAATATTATAAAATGCTTTTTGTTTCTTCTTTTTTTATTTTTCATTTAAGCATGTTGGAGCACAGTGCAAACATGTCGAAATTATTAAAAAATATTAATTTAACTTATTCCCTTCCTCTTTCTGACATCCACAGTATTAGTTTTGCACATATCTTATGTGCTATAAGATTTTCAGGGGAGATATGTCCATATTTGTGAAGTTCTAAATCCCCTTCTGTAGACTCCTATACATGGAAAAAATTCCACGTACAGTATGGACACTGACATGGAGTCCACACAGATGCCTTTCTGTTTGTTGGATCTCTCAACCTGCCTCATTTGCATAAGATTCTCCTACTGATGAGGTAATTTGCATTCCTCAGAATTTTCTCTGTTTGCACGTGCATGTGTTCCACTTAATGGTGGTTACTGAATCTAAAAATGATCACGCCACCAAAAAAATCATGTAGGTTTTACTGAATTCCCCCTTTAGTAAAGGGGCTGCTATAAGTGCAGTCCTCTTTTGTTGACAGGTATATGTTTAAACTGCACAGCAATTCTAGATTTTGCAATTATATAACTTCATTTGATATGTGCTCCACTGGACCACTGGCATATTTTTTTTACCTTATTTCTTCATATTTTTTCTCTCAAGATGACAGTCCTAAAACCACCAAAGTCTCAGGAGTTACAATGGGACCTCTCAGAAAAAGGAAATCCTGGATTCAATATTGTGTGCTGTATTTCACTGTAAGTGCTGCTAGGATTAAAGAAGAATAATCTAATGTGCCAGATGTCTTCATGGCATGGTTGAGGATAGTATTACTGTATTTAAAACATTTTATTTCAAAGAAGAGAAAAAAGACAAACTTGCAGTTTTGAAAAAGCATATTTCAGTCATACTCCAAGCCAAGGTACATGTATCATATAGGAGATGTTTATTTTTTACAAGAAATCAACAGGTTCAGGAGGCTACAGATGCTTATGCCATTGAATTAAAACACAGGTCTGTATATCTGGTGAATTTTTCACCTCAAGGATAAGAAGCCAGTGTAGGATCTAACTCCAGCCACAGCCATTAAAGTTATTAGTCTGAGTGCTGGCAGTCAAATACAGTACCGGTCACACTTGCTTAGTGCCTGTAACTGTTATAAATGTTTGGCAAATTAATAAGGAAAAAGAAAACAGTTATCATGACTGCAAACAGGTCATAATAGGATTCAATGTAATCATAATAATATTATGTTCTGCATCAGCCCATCATTCACTAGTTATATTCTTTGTGTATGTATTTGTATTTTATAACATATAATTAATTGTAAATATATGTGTAATAGATAATTCTTATTTTCATTAAAAAGGGGATGTCACATATCAAGGTATATCTTTAAGACAGCAGAAAGTCTGGGATGGGTCATGTGATCAGGGCTTGGTCTTCAGTTGTAAATAAGAGCTTGAGGTGGAAGCATCTCTATGTCTCTGTTAAATTCAATGTGTCCATGTGCTATCCTGAACTGTTATTTAATTAAGAACTTTTTCCTGCAGATCTGACAAGCAAACAGTATTATGTTCTAAGAAGGATAACAGACCGAATGTTAGAGTATAGCAGGAATGAAGATGAAATTCATCTAATTCCAGTGGCTAATGGAGACACTGGTGGTACAGAATCTCCATTTGTGGAAATCCCTGAAGATTGTAATCAGGTCCCTGCTTCAAGCCAAGAAGAGCCAAAGGATCATAGGACATTACTAGGCTATTTGCCCTGAGGCCCTTCCAAGCCTAGCCAAGAACTTATCCCATGTTTCAACAAGTCAACACCCTATGCCACTGTCCAGCAGGGACACAGGTGGAATCCCAAGGGTATATTTTCTGTTCACCATCCAGTTATCCAGGTTGCACTTAAAAAGGTTTAATGAGGCACTCTGCTTTACGTGGAGAGGGAGTCTATTCCACAAAAGGGGGAGTCTCTGGGACACAAATCTGTGCCGCCAACAAGTCCTATTGATGTCACAGACCAGATTGAGGTCGCGTGTGTGGGTTACTCGAGTGGAGCTTGACTTGCAGTAGTCCCATCAGGACGGGGTCTGAGCTAGCTTTGTATGCCAGACAGAAGTCACCTCTGAGGAGTCTGTAGGAGACTGAGTAGAGGGACAGGGCTTTTAGCCTATCTGTGTAGGGTATCTTGAGCACTTGAAAAATTTTCTTCATAGCCTAAAGTTATGATAAATTGGGGTATTTTGAGCAATAGCAGTACTGATGTTACTGTTTGCACAAGTACTGGAAAGACACTAACCAGTGCTATATGACTTGCCTTTAGTTTATGATATATAACTTTGATACAAATATGTTAGGTTAGAGCTAGTAAGAGTAAGACCAAAGGAAAGTTATATATACTGTGAAAGCTAATTAACTGGGCTTCAGGTATGATGGGTTAAATCTGTTAATGCCTTTCCAGCTAAGAGATACATACAATTGCAAATAACATGGAATGTGTAAAGTTAAGTAATTACTACTTCCTATGTATGCATTTTTTTTTGTTTCTTTGTTTGTGGAAAAATATACAAGAGGAAGCATCTTATTGCCTTGTATTTATGCATGTTAGAAATGGAGGCATGTTAACTACACATACCTGTCATACAAAGTGATGTGCCTGTACACTGGGTGGGAGAGCTATTCATGGGGTAGCAGTCTGTGAATAAAGACACACTAAGCAGAAATGCCATACTCCTCATATATATATATTTTTTTTTTTGGCTGCTTACTTCACTGACCATCATTCAAGCTCTTCTCTCTGGTTGCCTATTGCTCTGAATGTTGCCCAGGGATGAAAGATCTGCATTCCATTCATTCCTTCGAAGCAAGAGTTGAAGTTGGGAGTAGGGGTACTCATTCATATGCTAGAGATTGGGGGTTTCTTTTTAGCCCTAGCATCCCCTGTGTATACCTAAAGCATCCAAGGTGTTGATGTTCGTTGGTATTCATTATGCATGCATCTGCCTCTGCACGTATGTAATAAAATAGCAACACATCCCTTGTAGACAGTACCACTGTGTGATTCCTGGTCTTCAGTGGGGATTTCATGAAGGAAGGTAGCTGAAGGCATATGCTCCTTTCTCCTTCCTCCCTGTCTTAGAGGTAAGCAGGGTTAACCTCATCATTACTCTACTCCTTGTACCAGCTCTGAAAGGTGCTCAAGACACTCAAGACACTAATTAAATTTGGGTGATCCAGAATGTAGTCAGGGCTTTATCCCTCTAATCCAGCAGAAGTGGTGCCAAGTTTGTTAATGTTTTAATGTCAATGCACACTTAGGGTAAATACACAAAAACAATGGGGTGACACAATTGCACAGCAGTTGCAGTTGCTGTCTACAATGCTTGGCCTTTCAGTCTAGTTCTCAGCTGCAGTGCCTTCTGTGAGAGTGTGCATGTCCTCCCTCTGCCCATCTTGGCTTTCACTGTATTCTTTGGTGTCCTCCCTCATCCCAATGATGAATCATAGTTGCAATCATGATCATCCACTTTGCCTATAGGTGTGCATGACTTGGGGGTAGCAATGTGTGCATTTGCACCCTGTGATAGACTAGCTTCCAAGCTGAAATTACTTTCACTGTCTTGCAGAAATTGAATGTCATCTCCAACTTTCCCATGACCCTGAAATGGACAAAGCAGGTAGTGACAGAATGAATGAGTGAATTAGCTGTAACCTGCCAATGCCTTTGTATCCACTGAATGCATTACTGCAGAAAACTATGAATGGACCTTCCTGGCATCCAGTAAGATAATTAAGCTAGAAGAAAGCTTACATATCTCCATTTTCTGTGTTTATTAGATAGGGATGTAATGCTTCAGTTTATGTATTTGGTGTTGTTCTGTTGATCTGGAGTAATCCTTTGTATTTGCAACAACACAATGACAATGACTGTATACTTATGATAAAGCTGGTGTAGAAGCCTATAGCCTTCTTGCAGGATTGAAAATAATTCAGTACTATTTGTATGGAAAAACATTCACAGTGATAGCAAGCTCTCAGTCTCTACAGCTTATTCTAACCTGAGGAAGAGTGTCTCATTCCAGGAATATAGCGTGTCTGCATACGTGAGCTTTGTTCCTTGGGACAGAAACCTATGCATTGAATATATGGGAACAAAGCCAGTTTATAATGCTGAGAAGGCAGTGCAGCTAAGCACCACTAATCATTGGATGTGTATTACACCCACAGTTACTGAACATTTACCACTGACAAATGACAAGCATCCTTTTGCAAACATGACATATAAATAGCCAGTGTTGTCTACAACATATACAATTATTGTAGAAAGCTAACCCAAAGAGGACTTTTCATTGTACCCACTATGTACGGTAGCTATGAAGTACTAATTATTTATGTATGTCAGATGGGCTTTGCCATGTCGGATGCTCCTTTTGAGGGGCACTGGGGAATTGCAAAAAATCAAGTTTCTTGCTCATAACTTCCTACAGTGGCCATACAAAAGGAAGCAAATCAAGAAATTAGCAAGAACTTGCACTGATATCAAGAATGCAAAATGTGCTGCAGTGAAAGACTTTGCGTCCTTAGGAATGGCTATCATTCTTTTGGTAACATGTACACAATGATTTTTCATGGCCATTCATGAACTTTGTGTTTCTAATTATTGCTGATATACACTCCAAATGACCAGAGGGTATCTGTGTGCAGTCTGCCACCTTTGTGGTATGAGGATTTAATTTAACATTCTAACCTCCACGAGTTCCATAATAAACTGTTTAGAAAGCAAATATACTACATGACATGCAACTTCGGGTAGCCAGCTCATTAGAATTTAGAACAATATTTTACATTCCAAATTATATATGTGTGTGTGTGTGTGTGTGTGTGTGTGTGTGTGTGTGTGTGTGTGTATGTATACACACACACACACACACACACATATATATATATATATATATATATATATATATATATATATATATATATATATATATATATATATATATATATATATATATATATATATATATATATATATATATATATATATATATATATATATATATATATATATATATATATATATATATATATATATATATATGGGTCTCCTTCAGATGATCAAACTTTTAAAAGTTCGACTTTCATATGGCCGAGACCATATGACTTGAACTTTTAAAAGCTCGAACGATCTGAATGGAGATCTCCATACAATGCGGAACGGGAAGATTTCGGAGTTGGTATATTTAAGTAGTGGGGGGGTATGGGGAGTGCAGGGGGGCTTGCCTCCCTGCTAAACAGAGTTAGTTTTTTTTTTTTGTGTTATGGTGTTTAGTTTACATGGTCGATGTTTCAAATGGTCTCGGCCATATGAAAGTTGGACATTTGAGCTGTTGATCATGTAAAGTAAATACATACATATATATATATATATATATATATATATATATATATATATATATATATATATATATATATATATATATACATACATACATATATATATATATATATATATATATATATATGTGTGTGTGTGTGTGTGATATATATAAATATATATATATATATATATATATATATATATAAAATATATATGTGTGTATCTGTGTGTGTGTGTGTGTGTGTGTGTGTGTGTGTGTGTATCCATGTGAATATATACATGGTAGATTACCCAAACTCAAGTTACAGTTGCTTATGTATAATCACATAATAGCTCAAAGTAGTAGTTAATGATATGTAGACTGCGGTGGTGGTGCTGCGGTAGCGTTGTCGCCTCACAGTAAGACGTTGTCCTGTTCGATTCTCAGCTAGAGCGTCTTCTGTGTGGAGACATGCGTGAATGTGTGTACCTTCATTGAAGGTTGTGCATTAGGGCTGGCAACTCGGCATGTAAAAATCTACTGCCAATCATTAGTGGACCGGAGTTCCGCTATGGTGACCCCAAACCGGGAAAAGCCGAACGACACAACAACAAGTAGTTAATGATATGTGGGTGGTTCAATGTTGCTGTACTTTTATGAAAGAGCAAAACAAGTACTACATTGCCAGCCAATGACTGCTTTTTGTGAGGTACAGCATCCTTGGAGTGTGTGTGTTGATGGATTAATTTCTCTACACTGGGGTACATTAGGGTTTTGCTCCCCTCAATAAAATGCTTTTTGTATGTCTCACTTGCTAATAAATGAAGAAGTTCAAGTTCACGTACTATGAGAAAGTGTGTACTTGGCTGCCATTTATGAAATATTTGTTGGTGAGCTATTATCATGCAAATAACGATGTTTTAAAAAGATGTAGTCTCTGTATGTATGATGCATTGTCTATGAGGCAGCATGCATTATGTTATACTGATGATTTAAGGTTAACCATATAACTATATAGATTCTTGAATGGACTATCAGCACTGAAATATTGTACTACTGATAGATGTCATCTGATCTTCCTTTTGAGACTGCTTTTGCATTTTGGGAGTCATGTCTTGAAAACGGTCTCATTGTAGCTGTTGGTTGTCACAATTCACAGCTCACAGTTCTCACAGAAGAATTGTTTTTGGCAATTTATGTTATCATCTTTCTGGAATTTCAATGTATTTGTTTTGTAGAAATGTACACGATTCCTTCTATGCAGTTTCAGTCTTCCCCGTGGATAACAAAACAGCTAGATTTAGTTGTTTTAAAAGTTATTTCAAGTTCAGGTTGCAAACATTTCCATGACTTTTGAATTCTTACTTGTCTCTGTCTTGCTTATCTCATAATATTCTACAGTTTTTGTCATAATAATATGTCTGCCTCTACATTTCTCCCCAGTACTTCCTTGACTTTGCAGTAATTTACACACATCAGTAATGTACTGAAAGTAAGTAACTTGCTTTTCAACCTCCTTCTCATTAATAATTGAACTGGATGGAGACTGTGCCCTTCCAACTGGGTGAGTACTCCTACATTCTATGATTGTGAAATGGCAGTCCTCATAGTTTTTTAATGATTTTTGTACTGCTTGGATTGTTCTCGACACTTAGGGTGGCAGATAGTGTGGTATTCACCTTATGTGCTTGAATTCCAAGTAAAACACAGTTCTTCTGAATTCCTGAACTACAACTAATTTCTGCTTACTTGACTTCCTGGATGAAGACGCTCTTCACTACCAGTATGACTGTGGTGTATATCACTTATCATATATTTTTCTCAACATCTGTTATAGTATATAATGCATATGGCACAACTCTTTTAACTACTTGCTGTCATTCCTAATGACTATATTATATGCCGTGTTCCTTCTTTTTGCTTTATTATTCCAAGATGCAATAAGTGTGAGTTTTCAAGCATTTTACTTGCCTGGCTGATTGGGAATTATTATTTTGTCAGACTGGAATGTTTAATCACAGAAGTAAGTTGTTTGTTCCTTGAAAGACAAGTAAGACTGTGCTTCTTTTAATGATGAGTTTTGCTCAGACTATCCTTCCATTGCACCATCTTTTAGTAATTGCATTTCTGCATCAATGTTACTATAGCTCTGAAATTTGTTTATATTTTCTTCTGGAACTGGTAAGCGAAGTATTCTGTAAAGAATTTGTAATTCCTCCAGGAGATCTTCAAACATGTTTGATAAATATGCTCGGCTCAGTTGTATCTGCAATATATATGTCCTTATCTGATCTGCATTCAATTTTCATGTTATAATTCTTTAGCTTAAGTATCAGTTTCTGCATCTTTGGAGATTCCTTGTCCAAAGACATTTTGAATTTGCTTTGCATGGTTTTGCTGTCCTGATCTTCTTTAGCATAGACATACCCATGGAGTTTCTGTTATCCATATGCTGTTGTCAACAGTTCCTTTTAAACTAATCATACTCTTTTGTTCACCTGCAAATGCTCATAACTCTTCGGTAACTGGTCTATTCTCTTTTTTTATTGAACAAAACATTTCTATTTGAAACCTACTAGTATGCATGGTGTTACTCTCCTCAACAGAAATATGAAGTAATCCATGCAATTCTTTTGAAGCTAATGATAATTTTACCCTAACTTTGAAAAACCCTACAAGGAGATGGAGGTTGTTTTGCTGACCTTCCTGAAGTAGATAAAACTGAATCCTTAACCTTGGACAGAATGCCCTCTGAATAGAAAATAAGTTAAAAGAAGCCTTCCTGCAGGAAGTTATCATTGTTGTCCTCGTATTAATAGACAATTCAACAAACAGGCAGAGCTGAAATCTTATCTTTTCACTCCCTGAATAGCTTGGTAAAGCCATCAATGTAAATGTGGCTATAGAAAGGTATGCAACATTTTTGTTTTATAATCCTCTATATAGATATTGTACTCTGTATATTGATGAAAGCTGCAGTAACACTTTGTTGAAATTAATGTCACAGTTCTTTTGTGATTAAATGCCTTTCCCATATGGCGTATTTAGAAATTGCCATTTAACAGTTCATTAATACACAAATGAAGTTTTCCCTTTGTACAACAGTTAGTACTTACAACCTATAGTTTTTCCCCATGCCTACTGTCACAGTAACTTTAACTAGCAAAGGCCATGTGACTCATCTGGAAACAGTCCATTTTGTTTAAGCTAAAACTCTTATTCAGTAGCAAGGATTACAATTTTGTGTTAGCCCACATCTTCTGTTGAAATGTGAGATTTTTGCCAAACAAACTTTACCTTCATCAAACACAAATTACTATTTTTACTTTATCAATAAAATAAAGAGTCTTTTTTATAATTTGACATAAAATAATGCTTGCATCCCTCAGTATTGCTACAGGCTTTCATTTTCAACTTTGCTAGTGATTCTGACACCACTTATGAAGGTAATGTAATTGACTTTTTTCTCTCTGTCAACTGCCTATTATATTTTATTATCAAGTGTGGAGAATGAGTAACTTCTACAGCTGTGGATCCTGTAAATGCATTTAATGAATTGATTCATTTTAATAAACCTGTTTTCCCCTTTCTTATACAACTGTATACCAATTCTGTACTATAAGGTTTTAAAATAATAAGTGAGAAGGTCAATGAAAAACCAATCAGTAAAAACAAAATGAAAACTCTAGCAAAGCTAGAACTTCCACTGAGTGACCTCCCAAACCTCTTGTATCAGAGGCACATGGGCTATATCCAAATGACCGTCATGAGCATCAGATGTTTCAGCTAATTGGCGATTCTGAATGCCCATGACTTGATTCATCATTTTAATGTACAATTTCAGGCCAATAAAACCAAGCCCCACTATCTCTGGATATGCATATTTTGGCCTTATTATGACCTCGTCAACACAGCACAGGCAGAGTGTTGGACTAAGCATAAAAAAAACACAGGGCTGTTATACCAAGTTGATGTCCATTTTCATTAGGGTTAGTGCAAAAATATCCCAGACAACAAACTAAAACAATAAGTGAGAAGGTTACTGAAAAAAACAATCAGTAAAAACTAAATGAAAACCCCAGCAAAGCTAGAACTTCCACTGAGAAAACCTGCCAAACCTCTTGTATCAGAGGCACATAGAATATATGCAAATGACCATTATGAATGCTTCAGCTAATTAGCAATTCTGAATGCCCATGACTTGTTTCATCATCTTAATGGACAATTTCAGGCCAATAAAGCCAAACCCCACTAGCTGAAAATGTGCATATTTTGGCAATGTCATGACGTCATCAGCAAAGCACAAGAGAGTGTTTGGGTAAGCATAAGAAACACAGGACTGTTAGACCCAGCTGATGTCCATTATCATTAGGGTCAGGGCAAAAATATCCCAAATGACAAACTAAAACAATAAGTGAGAAGGTCACTGAAAAAACAATCAGTAAAAACAAAATGAAAACTCCAGCAAAGCTAGAACTTCCACTGAGTGACCTTACAAACTTCTTGTATCAGAGGCACGTGGGATATATGCAAATGACCGCTATGAACATCAGGTGTTTCAGTTAATTGGCAATTCAGAATGCCCATGACTTGTTTCATCATTTTAATGGACAATTTCAGGCCAATAAAGCCAAACCCCACTAGCTGTGGATATGCTTATTTCGGCCTTGGTATAACCTCATCAGCACAGCACAAGCAGAGTGTTTGACTAAACATAAGAAACACAGGGGTGTTATATCCATCTGATGTCTACTATCATTAGGATCAGTGCATAAATATCCCCAAAACAAACTAAAACAGTAAGTGAGAAGGTCACTGAAAAAATAGTTAGTAAAAAAATGAAAACCACAGCAAAGCTAGAACATCCACTGAGTGACATCCCACCAAGCCACTTTCATCAGAGACACATGGGATACATGCAAATGACCATTATGAACATCAGATGCTTCAGCTAATTGGCAATTCTGAATGCCCATGACTTGTTTCATTGTTTTAATGGAAAATTTCTTGCCAATAAAGCCAAACCCCACTAGCTGTGGGCCTACATATTTCAGCCTTGTTATACCTCATCAACACAGCACAAGCAGAGTACTTGACTAAGCCTAAGAAACACAGGGCTGTTATACATAGCTGATGTCCATTATCATTAGAGTCAGTGCAAAAATATCCCAAACAACAAACTAAAATAAATGAGAAGGTCACTGAAAAACCAATCAGTAAAAACAAAATGAAAACTCCAGCAAAGCTAAAACTTCTACTGAGTGATCTCCCAAACCTCTTGTATCAGAGGCACATGGGATATATGCAAATGATGATTATGAACATCAGGTGTTTCAGCTAATTGGCAATTCTGAATGCCCATAAGTTGTTTCGTCATTTTAATGGACAATTTCAGGCCAATAAAGCCAAATTCCACTAGCTGTGGATATGCATATTTCAGCCTTGTTATGATCTTGTCAGCATAGCACAAGCAGAATGTTTGATGAAGCATAAGAAACACGGAGCTGTCAAACCCAGCTGATGTCCATTACCATTAGGGTCAGTGCAAACATATCCCAAACAACAAATAAAAATAATAAGTGAGAAGGTCACTGAAAAACCAATCAGTAAAAAGAAAACAAAAACTCCAGCAAAGCTAGAACTTCCACTGAGTGACCTCCCAAACCTCTTGTATCAGAGGCAAATGGGATATATGCAAATGACCATTATGAACATCAGGCGGTTCAGCTAATTGGCGATTCTGAATGCCCATAACTTGTTTCATCATTTTAATGGACAATTTCAGACTAATAAAGACAAACCCCACTAGGTGTGGATATGCATATTTTGGCCTTGTTATAACCTCGTCAGCACAGCACAAGCAGAGTGTTTGACTAAGCAAAAGAAACACAGGGCTGTTATACCCAGCTAATGTCCATTATCATTAGGATCAGTGCAAAAATGTCCCAAATAAACTAAAACAATAAGTGAGAAGGTCACTGAAAAACCAATCAGCAAAAACAAAATGAAAACCCCAGCAAAGCTAGAACTTACACCAAGTGACCTTCAAAGTTTCTTGTATCACAGGCACATGGGATATATGCAAATGACTGTTATGAACATCAGGTGTTTCAGCTAATTGGCAATTTTGAATGCCCAGGACTTGTTTCATCGTTTTAATGGCAAATTTCAGGCCAATAAAGCCAAACTCCACTAGCTGTGGACATGCATATTTCGGCCATGTTATGACCTCATCAGAACAGCACAAGCAGAGTGTTTGACTAAGCATATGAAACACAGGGCTGTTATACCCAGCTGATGTCCATTATCATAAGGGTCAGTGCAAAAAAATCCCAAACAACAAACTAAAACAATAAGTGAGAAGGTCACTGAAACACAAATCAGTAAAAACAAAATGAAAACTCCAGCAAAGCTAGAACTTCCACTGAGTGATTTCCCAAACCTCTTGTATCAGAAACACATGGGATATATACAAATGACTGGACTGGACGAATGGAACATCAGGTGTTTCAGCTAATTGGTGATTCTGAATCAATTAGTATCCAATACTGAAAAAAACATAATACTTGAAATTCTTAAGATTACTTCTTCAGCTGCAAGCAATTGGGAATGTTCCATTTTAACCACTTTATTTAAAACTTGTGCTTCAATACAGATGGAAATCTTGTTTTTCTTTGTTTTTTACATCAGCCATAAGATGTACCAATTATATTGTTTCTTATTGCTTCTTAACAACACATAAGCTTTCCATTCACTTTATTCTTGATCTGTTTTGCTGAAGAGAGCTACATGAACTTTTCAAATTCATTATTGCTGTGCCACATTCACATTTTATTTCCCATTTCCCATTGTATTTGACTTTCTTTTCATAGTACACAAATTACTTTTTTTGGTTAGTTCTTGTAAATTTGCACTAGCAAATTTGCTTGTTCCAGACCTCTCAACTGTGTAGATTTTTGCAGAATGTCCAGATTTTTGCCTCATGTTTTCAGTGTGATCCTTATAAAATTTGCATTTTCTGGCAAATCATTGAGGAGTAAAGCTACTAAATAATGACATATATTTGAATTTTAGACTTCATATCCTTCAGAAATTCCACGCTAACACAAATCCTATTATTCTAAGAGCTCTCTAAGTTTTTTTTGGCTTTGTCTGGATTTCTTGCGTTAAGAGGTTGAGAGGTATGGCTTGTTCTGTACTCATCCAGAGCTTTTGATAAGATCAGGTCTGTTTCTTTTAAAAGCATAGCACTTTTTCCATCACTTCATATACCACAATCTGTTCTAGCTCTAAGTGAAAAAAACAAGCAAATCAGCAAATGCTCAGTCTTTGTCCTTTTTTAGGTCAGTAACATAAGCATCTGTGGTCTGCATTATACCTTGTGCATTTCTTAGAATAAAGAGTGAATAAACTGGAAATTTGTCCTGGCTTATAATAATTCCTGAAATGGTATTTTATTGCTGTTATTTTATAGTTGTTCTCTTCAATACATGTAAAAGAGCATATGCCTTTGAGGCTCTGTCTTCAGTGACATACAGGAGAATAAAGCACTGTACCTTTTTATGGTTGTTAGCTAATCTGCTTATAGTAAGGAATACATCTGCCTCCAAAGCTTCTAGCTTTCTGATAATTTACCATCTAGGAAGGGAATCTCTGTTGCCTAAATGTATTGCATTTTTTCCACCGTGAATTATACTTCTGTACACATAAACCCTCAGAAATAAGAACATTTCTCTATTTCTAAAATTCAGTGTTTATCTAAACAATCCTGTCTTTGTTTGTGATTGACTGCTCAATAGCTTGGTAAGAGAGGTTTTATTTTTTACCATTTTTCACTGTTTATATGAAGGAAGGTATAGCTTGAAATCAAGAAGATTTACTTTGATTTATATTTTATTGTTTTACCTTTAATTTTTATTGTTACTTTGAAAGGGATAGGTTTTACACAGGCAAACGCTAGTCATCCCAAGGGGACTAGTCAGCTATAAATTCATACAGACTCCAGAGAGGAGAATCCAACACTTATCTTAACAATCCTGTCTTGGTTTGAGATTGACTGTGAGGTTATCTGGCAAGAGTTTTTTTGTATTTATATTTTATTTCTTACCACCATTTTTCACAGTTTGTAGGAAAGAAGGGATAGCTTGCAGCCAAGAAGATCTACTTTGATGTATATTTTATTGTTTTACCTTTAATTTACATGTAATTTTCACTCTTTGTTGTTAGAAAGGAATAGGTTTTAGACAGGCAAACTCTAGCCATCCTACGGGACATAGTCAGCTATAAAGTCACACAGACTGCAGAGAAGACAATCGAGAGCTTATCTAAACAATCCTGTCTTGGTTTGTGATTTATTGATCTTTATTGTTAAAAAGAGGTGTGACTGGGAATGATAGTGTAAAGGATTTCCAGCTTTTGTTTAATTTTCAAAACTTGTATGGTCAGAGCAACAACTTTACTGTACTTAATTTAATATTTAGCTGTATATTGTTTGTATGATTTTACTCATAGAAGTTGATTTATTTTCTCTTTGAATTCTGTGGTACCTGATTTTAATTATTCTTTTCTTTTAGAATTTTTTATTCATTTACAGCTGAAAATGGATTCCTTAAATGAGTATGTAATTAATGATTTGCTAAAGCACAAATATCTTGCACAGTGTAATAAATGCTATGTATATTTAAAGGTAACACCTGATAACACTAGTGATCTGTGTTCATCATGTCAAAAGGTGGACGATTTGCTTACTGTTATTAGTAGTAAATCTAGACTTACTGGTGATTATTGCACTTGTTCAATTGGCATGGCTTGGAGAACTGTTCTTACATATATTGATGACTGGACTGGTGTGATAAATAATGTTATGCAAAGAGCAAATAGAACATATTTAGGAAAGGATGTGTCAATTGTCTGTAAAGATCACTCAACCCCTATGAAACAAGATGATACCCCTGCCAACTTTAGACTTTTGGATGCATTATTCAGCAATCTGAGGGTTCAGAATATTTAGAGGAAATAAAGAAAGAAAAGAAGTCAAATAACAAAGAAGAAAAAGAAACTGATAAATTTCTGTAAAGTAGAGAATTCATACTAAAAAGGACTCTGCTTTATTATGTAACACATAGATTACAGGGGTGATTACATTTTTCTATCCAAAAACCTACAGCCTACAGAGAAAGGCATCATTTTTCCAAAAGAGAACATGGAAAAAAGAGGCAATGAGCAAGTGAAAATGAAGAAATCAAAATTGGAAGTGGAAGGATTGTAGAACATTACTGTAAGAAAAAACAGGAGAAAAAAGACAGATGTTGACAGTGTGGCTCAAGCTGTGGATGTATAAAGCCATATAGATAAACATTGTATGCTTGCAAATGTAATATACAATGAAAACAGTGGGATTAATAAGACTAATGGTGATGAAGGTCATTCTATTGTAACAACTGATACAGCAGATATTACTGAATTAGAATTTGAAGATTCTTCAGATCTGGTCAGAAAAAGTAATTTTTGTAACTGGAGATTCAATTATTAGATGATCTGATACTTACATCTGCAGAGAAGATAAGGACTGTCGAATAGTGTTATGTTTGTCAGGAGCAAAAATAGAGGATGTGAGACAAGCCTTAGAATGCCTTAGTGTAAGGAAGTATGGCTCTGTTTTATTCATGTCAGTACAAATTATCTCATCTGCAAGGACTCTGTTAGTAGGGACCTTACAGCCCTTTAGGATAGCATAGCTTGTACAGGTGTTATGACATGTTTTCAGAAATCACATATAGAAAGGACAGTCAGATCACCATGAATTAAATTTTTTGGGGGGTAAATACCTACATGAAAAAATATCCTGTTTTAAAGAATGGAAATGTGCAGAGCATCCAAGCCTATATTTAGGCACACGTGTTCTGACAGGATGGTGTGCATTTATCAAGATTAGGGATGAGAAATTTTGCAGCAGATTTTTTGCAATATTTGACAAACACAAGGCAGGATTTTTGCCATGTCTAAAATTTAACAGTTCACAGATTGTGGCGACCCCTAACCGGGAAAAGCCGAAAGACACAACAACAACAGATAACATAATTTGATGCATCTCTGATAGTTGTTAATGCTAGGAGCATTAATAATAAAGTTTTTTTATTGGAAAATTTATTGCGCTCCCTCAAGACTGATGTTGTGATTGTTTGTGAAACATAGTTAAAGAACAATGACTGGAAACCAGTTCTGTCAGGGTATAAATGTTTTTACTATAACAGACATTCTAACAAAAAATCAGGAGGCGGTAGGGTAGGGATCAAAGGTAGTTATGAGACCTGTGATTATTACATGTTCAGTGATAGCACCAATACTATAAATTGTGCAACTGACAATAAAGAAAACCTAGGCAGATGTAACAATTGTCGGTGTGTACAGACCACTAAAGTCAAATGCTGATGACCTAGTGGACTTCATACATTTCTTGTAAAAAAACACATGAGGGAAGAATAACAGTGACTGGGGACTTAAATTTACCAGAAACAGACTGGAATAATATTGCTTCAACAACATTATCAAGGAAATCATTCACCACGTATGTTTAGGAACAATAATTGCTTCAGTAAAAAACACACCAGGGAATGGAACATACTAGACATTGTTTGTGTTCCTAAAGAAATTACTGTTACTTCATGTCAAATTTTACCACCGTTGATGTGCAGTGATCATTGGGTTAAAAAATAATTTTTTGGTAGATATATCTGCCAAGCTGAAACTAAACGATGCCACAGAAGATTAATTATAGATTATATGGAAGCAAAACAGTTACTATGTAAAACTAATTGGAGTGGTGCATTCAATGGAAAAACTGAAGAAGGAATGTGGAAAGTCTTGACAGAGAAATTGTTTGAGTGCAAAAATATCAAAAAAATCTTTAACATCAGGATATAGGCATACAATGCCAGGGAGATATATTTCTATAAGAACAAGATCTCTGATTAATGTGAGAGACAAAAAAATATATAAGAACTGGAAAAGAGGTCAAACTACAGCTTTGAAAACTTATATAAACAAGCTGGATAAAAAATTAAGCAGAGTGAGACAAGATCAAGAAAAATTTGAAGAAAATGTATATAAAGATAATGAACATAATAGGAAAACATTTTATAGATACATAAGATGTAAAATGGGTAAAGATATACAAACTGTTAAATTGTGTGCAGATTCTAAAATTTATTCTCTGATGCAGTAGATTATAAATATATTTACAAAATCTTATGCAAAAATGTTTGGCTACACAAAGGGGTGATAAGTTGTCCTAGTGATATCCAGGTAACTACAGATACTGAAATCAAATTAGATTATATTGAAAAAGAAGTATGAAAACTGGATCCAAACAAAACACACATAGGAGATGGAATTAGTAATAATGACCTGAGAAGACTTCAGCAAGAACTTACAGTACCACTATATCTTTTATTTACTAGGTCATATAAATATGGGGAGATTCCTCAAGATAAGAGACATATGCTTTTTAAACCTGTCTTTAAGGGAAAGGGGAGTAGGACAAACATTGAGTCATACAGACCCTTAAATCTACTTTCATGTTCTGGAAAAATAACGGAGAAGGTAATATTTTATAAGTTATTGTCAGAACTGGATAGGTTGGGACTTGAAACCATATATCATCATGCATATGTTGAAAATAGATCTATTACCACCTGTAACATGATGTTCTATAACAATATAATAACAGCTATGAATGAAAAATCGTGCTGTGATGTAATTTATATAGATTTTACTTCAACATTTGACAGGGTCATATAAAAATACTGATCAATAAATTAGTGCAACTAGGTATTGATGTACTTAATAAGATGGATAGCTCCATGGTTACAAATAGGAATGGCAAGTATCATACAGCAATTGGACAGATTAAATTCTTGGTTACAGTCAGGGTGTCCCACAGGGCTCTGTCCTAGGCCCATACATGTTTAGATTGCATCTTTCAGACTTATCTTTTTCATCTGATGTTCTAGAGTCTGCATGCAGATGACTTGAAATCAGGTGAACTGATGTGATTTGGGAGACATAAATTGAATATGCTGGTAAATACATCAAAAACTAAGCATATGAGACTTGGGAAACATAAATTGATAGGTGAATATTTAATACAGCACACAGATATAGAAGCTGTAGATTCATTGAAGGACCCAGGTATATGGGTAGATCCAGCTTTGAGTTTTTCTAATCATATCAACCAATTGGTTAATGACAGTTACAGAACTATAGATTGTACAAAAAGATTTATAAATTCTAGGAAATAAGAAGTGATGAAGTCATTGTTAATTATGTTAGACTAAAACTTGATTATGGAATAACAATATGGAAACCTTATAAGAAAACAAGCATGAATAAACTGGAAAGAGTACAGTGGAAATATACCAAGGGCATCCATGGATGTGAAAATTTAAGTTATTATAAAAGACTAAAATATCTGAACTTGCACAGTGTCTCATATAAATATTTAAGAAGAGTTCTTATATAGGTATATAGGGCATTTAGAGACAGCTACCTCTGGGAATGTTTCAGGTTATCAAAAAGTAATAAAGAATCATCAGACAACCTATGCAGAAGTTTCTATAGGAATGAGAATTGTATTAATTGGTTCTGTGAGAGAGCAGCTGATGCATGGAACAGACTATCAAATTACATTAAAGCAAACACTAGTTTAGAAATTTTTAAGAACAACCTGGACACTTATTATGGGAACAACTGTTTTGGTATATTGCAGGCTAGAAGGGCATTAATGCCATGTTTGATATATTTGTATGCATGCATGTGTGCAGTTCTGTACATATATTTCTCCAGCTGACAGATATTTTTTTCACTTATGACATCATGTCAATTTTAGGGGTGAGTAAATAAGGCAGAGACCCTGAGGATGTGGTCTAAGCTCCAGAAGGTCTATATTCAAACTGAACATTGTAGAAATGAAGTGTACCACATGAAATGAAATTTAGCTCATTCACATTTAAAGATATGCCTTCCTTATTTTACAACTCCTGAGTAGGCTATTGTCATGTCATGGACAATATTTATGGGGAATGGCTTACATGAACAGATGTGTAATGACGGTGGGATACACTTGTCATCTGAAGAATTCAAAATGTTTATAAAGGCAGAATAGCATTAAGCATTCCAGATCTGCTTTAAGTCATCCAGGTAAAAATAGTTATGAAAAAAGGCTTCTGAAAAAATGTACTTATTATAAATGGTTAAAGTACAAGACAGACAATTTTCTTTTTGCATATCAAAATGTAGAACATGCCGTCACTAACACAATGCTGGCAATTTTGTTCCTCTGTCAAACTTGTGGGCCTAGCTCTCTATCAGTATAACCTGACTGGGGTCCTGACACTCTGATAAGTAAATATGGCTCAAACAAGAACAATGAATTCTGAAATTCTCTTTTATGACTTTAAATGATCCTTTGCAGGGGCTTCACACTCTGCATCTCCCAATATGGGAGCTGTGCCACCACACTCCTGTTACTTCTATACACTAACTTTGAGATCACTATGTCTCTGAATAGGAGAAATACTTCAATATACTGCAACCTCAAACTTAATATGCCGTTCATCACATCTATTCATTCCACTCTTCCAAGGATCACCTTTATGGTCCACAGAGTTTCAACAAGTACCCTGGCATCCCACTAAAACTTAATACATCTTAGTGTCTGGAGATACGTGAAAAATCAGAAATAGAATGGTAAACCAGACAGAAAATTTAAATGTGGTCAGAATGTTCCAGCTTATGACTGTAGAACTGGAAAATGTCATCCAATAAAATGGTCCCAAGACCAGGGCCTCTGTCGTATAAAGCTGATATGGAAGATGAATTTGAATTGCCTGACTATCTGGAGGCCTATTGGTTATTTCAGGAAGGTTAAGTTTTTAAATACTCTGTCACTAATGGCTTATCTCAAATTATGAAAGATGGATGACTATGATGTTACCTGGCCTGTATGGAGACTTGGAAAGAAGCCAAAGCATAGTGTTTCACTTAGATCACAATGGTACAGCAAATCCACACATAAGTAGTTTTAAAATGGGATTCCTTACGTGCGTGATGTGGGGCTATTAAATGGGCGTGCTTGGATTTTTTGATGAATGGAGATAAAATTCACAGTCAAGGACAAATTCAGATCAGAAAATGATATCTTTATAGAAGGAGCAACTGGACTATATACATGGCAGCTTGTTCACAACTGGGGAAAACAATCACTGAATAGTTGCAAATCTTAGAAACAATTTCTGAAAAATCTCTCTATGTTCTCTACAGAGAACCCTGAATCAAAAACACGACATTGAGTGAAAGCCACATAATTCATATAAATCAATAAATTCATTACCCTGTGCCTCTTCATTTTTGTGTTCTGATTTACAGGTGGCCATTGGACTTCTCACAGTGAAAATTTTAATTTGACTTAAGGATGATGGATGCCATTCTCAGCTATTTCTTTTATATTAAACATTATCTGAACATCACAATGTTTAGGGGAAAGTGATGTACCAGCAACAGTACAGTTAAGGCTGCCCTTTAAAACATGACATTACACTTTTCTTCTGTGAGGAGCACAGGTTCAATTCCAGCTACTAACTTCTACCACCCGAGAAGCCACAACAGAGGTTTAACTTTAAAATGAACAGGTTCTTGCTGTTATTCCAATGGTATTAGATGTAGCATGTTTATAACCCCCAACACATACATGTGCAGTATATTTCCACCAGTAATATTGTATGACATGAATACAACTGTAATTACTTATTAAGATAGTATTATAAACATAAATATGTAATCATATGGGTATACACCTTTACATCAAAAGTCCCCATCCTATCACATCTACAAGGAAATGCATTTGTTAGGTGATTATTTTTTATGACAAGTGTGTTTTTGCATTACATTTTAAGAAGACATGTAAAAATACTATTGGCATCATTATGCTATGTGGCAGGTGAAAAAATTATATTTTAAGTAAGGGTCTATTTGCAGGTCTCTGGGACATTCTCTGGACAGAGATTTGACTGTCAGTCAATCTTTTATTATAAATGTCTATTACTGGCAGACTGCCAAGACTTGGTCAGTCATAAATATTATCCTTGTCTACCAGTGTCAAGTCAATGGCTTAGAAATGAACAATGTCTGGTGATAATGTACTTGCTATTTGTCACTTGAAGCTCTGTATTTATAGGAGCAGTAAACAGATATTTATTTTGTTTCCAGTTTCTTATCCATATAATTTGTCCTCTGTAAAAGGAAAAGTTCCTTAGGTTTCTTTTGGTATTAGCATATTTTCTTTGTCTGACCTCTTCTTCTTATTATCTTATTTATTCATCATGTTTTCCCGTGTCTAGTCATATAAGGCATTTCTCTTAATGTATGTTTAAATAACAAGTTGAGTATTGCAGGATACATGGACGTTTTGCAGGGTTTCAGCATACTGTTTAATTGTTGTTTGTAGTAGACATCCTTAGACATAGCAACCTTTATGGCTTTCTTCATGTTTCACCTGAAGAGTTCTACTAGTACACTGATTTGTAGTCAATGTGAACTCTCAGAATTCTTTAAACTGATAGCTGTTAATGAGCATACCATTGTCAGTCCTGACAGTATCTGGTTTGAGAAACGTTGCAAGAAAATAGTTTGTCAAGGAGTTTGTCCTATACTGCAAGTAAGGACAAGGAAATACTCATTCAGCAGCTAGGAATCTTGTCTTCACTGACAACTAGTGCATATTATTGATTATATACTAACCCTTGCGAGAGATGCACTTATATATCCAAATTGGAAGCCACACACTCTCCAGCCAAGACCAGAATAGCTGGTCAGGAGGAAAAGGTCAACACAGGCACCACACCACATGGAATGCATAGCCCTCCAGAACACACACCAGCACTGTCTTCACAAAAAAACACAAACCACACACCCACCTTTGCAGAGGCTCTCAATGAAAATCTACCCAAACAGCAGAGACCTCCAAGGCAGAAACGCACTCGACCACCACAACACAACACTAATCACGAGACACATAACTCTCCTAAACAGTGTGCCACTCAGCCAAAGCCCTAAGGCAAAACAGCATGCCCAACACACTAGTCATAGGTGACTCAATAGTGAGGCACACTGATCTCTCATTCACTAGGTTGAATAAGGAGAAAGTAACAGTCAGCTGCCTGTCAGGCACCAGGATCCACCACATAACACATACATTCAGGACCCTCAACAACAGGTACAAATATGACTCTGTCATTGTACATGTGGGTGTGAATGACCTGAGATGTACCTCCCTGGACTATATGAAAAGAGACACGGAGGAGCTCTAGGATTATGTAGCCCAGGTGGGTATGACCCTAGCCCTGAGCAGTATCCTACCATCATCCAGAATGATACCACAGTACAAGCAGAAAATGATTGATTTTAACAATTGGCTAAGTTTCTGGTGTCATTCTAAGGGGATACAGTATCTGTCTGCCTGGGATGACATGATTGACAGACCTCAATCCTTTGCCAGAGATGGCCTGCATCTGTCACCCCTGGGCTTTCGGATACCGGCTAAGGCTCTTGCCAAACTTATAGTGCTTTTTTTAGGTGTTGTTCCAAAGACCCAATTACCACTGTAACAGCTACAAATGCAATCTGAGGGCCATGATGCTCAATGCTAGAAGTCTAAATCTCAAAATGTACTCACTCAAAGCACTTCTTAAAATGGAGAACATCAACATTTGTGCCGTAGCAGACACCTGGTTCAAGACAGCAGAAAGCACTCCTGCACTACCTCAACTCATTCAACACCTTTCGGCCCCAGAACTTGGACCGAAGCTCCAAAAGTGGTGGTGTTTCCATATTCATAAAGGATGTGCACATCTCCAGACTGGTAGCCCAACATAATGCATCTGAGATACTTCAGGTGCAGCTAACATTGGGTAAGACAGCAATTCAGGTCGTAGCCTGCTATAGGTCCCCAACCATGTCCCAAGACTCACACTCCACATTTCTAAGCACCCTGGAGAATATTAGGGTCCAACCTAACACTCTCATACTGGGCAACTTCAACTACCCCTTTACTAACTGGGAAAACTACTCATGTACCAATACAGTTGTCCAACATTTCCTGGAATTCATTAATTCCAATGCTCTGGACCAGCTCGTTCTTACCCCCACTAGAGGTAGCAACATCCTTGACCTGGTCATTACTATCATGGGTGACCGTTACTCTACACCAATAGTCAGACCACAAACTATTCACCTTGGAAATCCACAAGCCCCCCCCCCCACAAATGTAACTACCATGAAAAACTTCTCCAAACCTAACTTTGGGCTCCTATGCTGGAGGGACAGGTTCATAACCCAGAGACTGCCCATGCTATAGAATAGACTTTCCATACATGTCAAGCAGAGCATCTTACTGGCCCTCTTCAAGGGGTTGGGAGGGTGGCCTAATGGTTAAGGTGTTTGCCTTAACACAACAACAGGGGGGCAGGAATCATCAGGGATAACTGCTGGGCTTAAAATAAAATGGCTCACAAGGGCAGTTAGCCTAGTACTAACCTATGAACCTATGAACCTAAATCTTGATGAGTGGATGGGAAATGGAAAATTCACCTCAAGTATCACTCCAGTGGCTTTACTCGACAGAGGCAATAGGAACTAAGGTCAGGTGGCACGATGCCAGGGTAATCCTACAGGCTAGTCTTGTTAAGACTCTAGGGCGTTTAGCTTAGTACCCACCTATGAACTTATAAACCCATAAAAGTCATTGCTAAAATTAATCTATGTTTTTTTTTTTGAGAGTTGCAATATTTGTATCCATTCTAAATTGTTATGTTTATTTGATACAACAAACATTCTCCCAGCGCACTCTAGATCACTTCATCCATACTAACAAAAAAGCACTCTGCCAGTGCTGATTTTGTGATTGTGTTATCACTGTTCATCAATGTATCTATCTCAGTGTATCTGTTCTGGAATTTCTGTGACATGTTTAGTCTGGAATCAATAATCAAACATGTTCACTTTCTGAAACTCTTATTTATTTAATCAATTAATTTTCATTTAAGGAATAGTACATATGTGTGCAGTCCAATTGGTGCACCCTTTCTTACTGCTGTATGCAATCTAAATGACCTTTGGACTGCATCCATTAGGTATTATTCATAGATGATCTCTTACATTCTTCTGCCCTTCCCTATCCATAGCTCATCATATCCTCTTAATCCATTCCATCCTCTTCCCCTTTCATATTGTTCCTCTCATGCTTTCCAACTCTTACCTTCTTTGATTCTTTACCTTCTCCATCCCCGTTATTCTTCCGTCTTGAATTTTAGGCCATATGGCATCCCTCCCTTTTCAAATTTCTATAGCTTTCTATTTTCTAGTCATTTTAGTTTTAGTTCATTATTACCTTTCTTATTGTGTCAAAATTCCCATCTTTCCATTTATATTTCATTATTTCTTTTTCTTCTTTCAGGTTTGTTGCTAAATAACTTTTTATCCTTTGAGCCTCAGGTAACATTTGTTTCTCCACTAACTATTTCTTCTTGGTTGTTGACCAGACCAAGTAGGCACAAGTCTCATTTCATTTCAGTATTTCTGCCCCATATCTCTTTCCATGCCTCCACTGTCATTTTCTGGATCTCTTTTGGCTATTCACAATGCATCCATGGTGGTACAGCGGTAGCGTTGTTACCTCACAGCAAGAGGTTCTCCCGTTCGATTCTCGGCTGGGCTTGTGAGTGCCTTCTGTGTGGAGTCTGCATGTTCTCACTGCGGTTGGGTAGCATTCGAAAGACATGCGTGCGTAAAAGGGCGTGCCTTCGTTGAAGGTTGGGCATCGAGCTGGCACCTCGGTGTTTCGTAAAAATCTACTGCAAATCATTAGCGGACCGGAGTTCCGCTGTAGCGACCCCTTACCAGAAAAAAGCCGAAAGACAAACAACAACATTCTCAAACAATATGGATTAGTCCAAGATATACTTCACTTAATCTCTAACACTTATTCTGTCTGTTTTGCCTTCTCCTCATAACATTTTTAACTGCCTAAATTAACATAGTTACCACTTTAATGTCCGTCATACTTTTTGAATCTTCCCGTTCCCATTGATTTCTTTGCCATCCTTTCTCATGAATTTTAGACTCTCGATTTCTCTTTCTTCTTCCTTCTTAGTTGCATCCAGACAGAATATACCCACTTTACATTTCCCTGTAATTACTCCATTTCTTATCTTTGTTCTAGTTTTTCCTACTACTTTTTTAAAACATCTTTTACTTTTCTCTCTGAACCTAGTCCTCCTTGCACTTCACAGATCTTTTTTAACATTTTAACATTTGAATCTTTAGTCTTTATTTTCTATCACATGCCAGTGAAGCAATATCATTCCATAATCACGTCTGTATAATCAACAGCCACGTTAGTATGCCATCTTCCCTTTCCTACCAGTTTCACAAATGTTTTAACATATAAGCAGCAGTATTGGCTTTCTCATTTACTTAAGGTAATTTAAATGGTTATGCTGAACTCTTGGGTACCGCCTCTCAGTTTTAAGTAGAAGCTTTGAGTTGGGGTACTGAAACTAGTTCTTAGTGGCTTGTAAATTGTGAACAATATGAAGTGTTTTATTTTAAAAAACTTACATGTGAAAATGGACACACTAACAGACAATAACCAGAGTTTCTTTTTCAGTTTGATAATATCTCAGTTCATCATCACACAAAAATATACAGGTGCCTGTACTGACTCTGTAGGTCCCATGTTGTATTTGGCTTAATAATATCCAAAGTCCTGCAGAACCAGATTTATCACAAGTAGCACTGTCAAAATGAGACATTGTGATGTCTAATCTATACCCTCTGTTTCAGTTTTCCTAGTGCTTCTTGCTATTTTCCTGCCTATCTGAATGGTACATCTTTCCCTGCCATCACCCTTAGTGGTTTCTAATTAAGTTAACATCTTTTTATAATCAGACATCTATAATCATCCACTCCTAAAAGATTTCTGACCTTTGCATTGTTTGAGGGTATTATACCATATACTGCTTTTATGTTTATGGATATGGTGACACACCAGTCTTGTGAAATAAGGATCAATATAAGTCAAGGTTAAGTCCTGTTTATTTTAGTCTTTATAACACCTTTCTCAGAGATGTGTCTTATTCTTTTTCATCTTTGTCATACAATAGTATCACTAAAGTTCTTTGAATTTTGGGTTATTTTTGTGACATTCTGTGTTGGATGGTGAAAAGATAGCTGACACCGAATATCAGTATTTTTTTATTTCCTTAATCTTGCATGGATGGAAAATGGGCAATTGTCCTGCTTCTAGTATAAAGTTTAAACTAATGATAACCTAAACCGAGATCTAAGTAGGTGAATACATTTTCCACTGATTTCTTTTACAATATCGTTCACTTCTGGTATCATGTCCCTTTCGTTCTGTATAACTCTACTATCTGCAACTATATCTACACAAATGCTAATTTCACATAGAATCGTATGTTTACGTGATGCAACTAAGGACAAAGCCGATTGTTTGTGGACTGGTTCCTTTTCTATTATATACAGGCCATTAAATTTCCCTCTTTGTTGAAGTTCTTTCCTAACTGAAAAGGAATCCTCTGAGACTATGCTACAGAAGTCGACCCTAATAGTCTATGAATAACTTGACCGGAGAGACCTTAGGCTTCCCAGTGACATTAGACAAACATTTGATTACACGGTTAAGTTTACCTGATCTATGTTAATTCCATCCATTTTCTTTTATATTGTCCAGTATCTCGCACCACACCTAATTTTCTGGCTATATGATAACTTAGCAAGTTAGGCTTTTGGCTTTGAAAAACACTGAACAAGACTTTGTTGTCTTCTTTTTTACTTTCATTGTTGCACTGAAACAGCCTTTTAAATTAATATGATTTTTACCTGAATACATGAATAGAGGTGGCATACTTTTTCAGCTCTTACTTTAGCTTTAGTCTGCTGCAGCTGTTGGATCATAACTTTATGGGTTTCTTTGCCATGTTTACAGTCTACTGGCCTTCAAGAAGTTTGACTGCCATAACTCCATCTTGATATTTTCGACTTCACACGTATACATGAATATTAATTTTGAAGTATGCTCATAACAGACTTTTGACTGTAACTGGAAGATTATTCCAAGATCTTTTAAGCACTTATATGACATGTCTACTATCTATATTTATATTTATTATACTATTTCCCAGTTTGGTTGTTGTTCCATTAGCAGTTCATTCCAGTGGTTGCCTCTAAGTAACTTATAAGAAACAGAATTCCTGAAGCCTTTCTTAATATCTGAAAAGTTTAACTTTTCGCAGTCATGTGGTTTTCTAGTAAGACTTAACTATACTTTCAAATTGTATTGCATGGCTTGTTTTAAATAGCATTTTTTTTAATAATGGGTTTGATTAGTGAATTATAAAGTAGTACAGTGATCTTGGAGTGGCTAGACATGCCCTTTAGAATTAGATGAATGATAGAATATGCCTTTCTGACTTTGATTTTAACAGTGGTCAAAGTTTGAACTGATTCAAAACACCTTACAGTCAGAATGAAATTTAGAAAACACACAAACAGCCAGCACTTCACCAGTATCTTGCTTTCTTTAATTCCAGCGATCTGGTACCTCGGCAATTCGCCTTCAAGGATCACAATTAATTAAGTACAAACATCACATTTATATACATACTCAGTGAGACAATTAGCCTCCTACGGTGGTATATAGGGCAAACAAAAAGAATGGTAAGGGTACGTATTTTAGAGCATTTAAAAGACATTAGAAATAAAAATTTGGTTAGTCCTGTTGCTAAACATTTCCAAGAGAAACATAGTGGCTCTGCTAGTAGTTTAATATTCAGTATATTGGGAAAGCCCTTCCTTCAAAGAGGAGATGACATTGTAGTAAAATTACTGGAGCTTGAAACTAGAATGATTTTCAAGTTTCATACTTTAAAGCCTAATGGCATGAATCAGGAATTAGGTAGTTAATGAATTATTTATATTTTGTATATGCTCACATATATTTATTCATTTTATACTCATAATAAGTTTATGGTCACTTTAAAATTTTTTCATTGTTTAATTAATTAATTAGGAGGCTAATTGTCTCACTGAGTATGTATATAAATGTGATGTTTGTACTTAATTAATTGTGATCCTTGAAGGCGAATTGCCGAGGTACCAGATCGCTGGAATTAAAGAAAGCAAGATACTGGTGAAGTGCTGGCTGTTTGTGTGTTTTCTAAAGTTTGAACTGATGTCCACCATTGTCCTTAGACCTCTAAAGACAGTGGGAGGAATTTAATAAAGCCTACATGGTCTTTTTTACCATGTAGGCATCATGGCACACTGCTTACATGGAAGTAAGCAGGTTTGAGATCCAGTAAGCACTGCTTAGTAGTGTGCACAAGCGCACCAACATGAGAGGTTCTGTGGCATGCAAATCACCTCATAAAGAGGTGAATATCATGCAAATGAGGCAAGTAGAGTGATCCATCAAGCAGACAGGCAGGCCTGCAGACCCCATGTTGGTGTCTGTAGTGTACACAGAAAAATTCTGTGTACATGATTTCAGACAGACAACAGGGGTTGTAAAAACATAGGTAGATGGACAGAAATGGCACAGCACATACAGATATGAGCAATAGTATGTAAGGGAAACATTTTTAAATAATTTCATTTTTAATTAATAATCTGGGTATGTTTGTACAGCATTCTGCAGTGCGCAAACATGCTTTTATGAAAAAAAAGAGTGGAAAAAACACATTTAATAGTATGTGACAGAAATGTATTATAGGACCCTGCATGGAGTATCTGTAATGGTGGAATGGTGCTGTTGCTTACGAGGTAGGGTCTGGAACTGTGTAGTTTGCAGGTTGTGTGCACTGATCCCTATGCAAATGAGATGGGGTTAGTGAATAGGATAAATGGGTATCCATGTCCACATATCCCTTCTGTGTAGGCAGAGAACCATGTTGGTGTTCACAGAAGAGGTAGCTGTCATCAAGATGGGGTGGGTCTGAGGACTTGTAAGCTTATTGGAGCTCAGCTATGCCTGTTGCTTGGCACACCACTGTGCTCAGCAGGAGGGTGTGTACCCTGGCTGCTAAGCTTAATTTACCTTCAGGGCACGTGTTTTTGCATTTTTGCATGGTGCACCACCTTGCTGAGCATGACCTTTCACAGGGGTTGTACAGTGACTGCTGAGCTTTGCTTACCTTTGCAGCACTTGTTTCCGCATGTTTGCATGGTGCACTGCTGTGCTGAGTGTATCTAAAAGCAAGTGATACATTAATTACTGATGACCCCAGTTTCACTTAAACTATGGTCATTAAATCTTCTTGATGATGTACTTGGCAGGAGGAATGCATCATAGATAGCCAATCACATAGTCGGCACCTGCAGCAGAGCACTATAAAGTATACCTACACCCTACATTCTGATTTTTCACCTATACTCTGCACCATTAGAGTACAATCTTGGGAATTTTAACTGAAAAAATGCTAGGGGCTGCTGCAGGTCTGCTACATCTGTATGTGCTAGATGTCAAAGTCAATGGTGCTGCTGGTGCTGCTGACAATAGGCTTAGGCAGAGAAGGAAAAGAGTGTTCAGGCTTTGGGTAACCTTTCATGAACTACATGAGCTGGAGATTGTAGAGCACTACAGGGTGGACAGGGACATACTACAAGAACTCAGTGAGCTCTGCTGCCCTCAACTCAGACCCAAAGCCAACAGAGGGGAGCCCATCCCAGTGGAAACAAAGGTATGTGTAGCCCTTAGGATAATACCCACAGGTACCTTCCAAAGACCAACTGGGGACATGATGGAGGTCTCACAGGCATCAACATCCAGGGCACTCCTCCAGTTCCTGGATGCCATGCTACCACATGCCAGTGAGCACATTTATTTTCCCCTCACCTCTGAGGCAAGGGCCAACAATATGCAACACATCTACCATGTCGCACACTATCCTGAGGTACTGAGTGCCATAGAGTGCACTCATGTACATATCAAGGCACCACCCAGTGAGGAGGGTAGAATCTATGTCAACCATAATGGGTACCTCTCCTTCAACTGCCAGGCTGTGTGCAATGCCCTGGACATTATCATGAATGTGTATGCTGGCAGCCCTGGCAGTTATCATGCCTCCCATATCTAACCAAATGAGATAGCCAGCACATAGTGGTGTCGAAGCATAATTTTATTCCAAATATGGCAACAGACCAGTTTCGGCAAGTAAAACAATGCCTTCCTCACTGAGTTTTGGCAAGTAAAACAATGCCTTCCTCACTGAGGAAGGCATTGTTTTAATTACCGAAACCGGTCTGTTGCCATATTTGGAATAAAATTATGCTTCTACATGACTGTGCTGGCTATCTCATTTGGTTTGATGGTGTTACTTTAAGCCATGCACTACCATACTTGCAGGGGGATGTACTTTGGATTGGTTATGCCTCCCATATCTGGCATGCATCACAGCTGTACCAGATGTTTGCTGGGGGGCATCCCACATGGCCATTTACTGGGGGATGCTGGCTATGTCTTGGGAACCATGGATGATGACACCCATCAGAAATGCACAACCACCCACTGAAGAATGCCATAATGAGGCACATACACAAACTAGGAACATCATAGAGCATGTGTTTGGGCTGCTGAAGTCACGGTTCTGGTGCCTCAATATATCTGGTGGAGCCCTGCAGTTCTCTCCAGCCACATGTGCACATATGTTCACATTATGAGCCATGCTACACAATATGATCCTGCAGAAACAGCTGCAGCAGGATCAGCAAAGGGAACAGATACACAGACCCCCACCAGTGCCTAGGTCACCATAGCCACACTCACAAGAGGACTCAGAGGAGGAGCCCCATGATGATGTCCTTGTAGGCAGATGTAGGCATGCCCAGTATGCCCTGGCATTGGCTAAGAGACAATGCATAACACATTCACTGACAACCTAGGGTCCTAGGGACTGACACTTTACTTCTACTCACATACATATAGTAAACGTGTTGATGCCAGGCAACCCACACATCCTGTACCTATACATGCATTGGTTGTGTACTGCTTGCATCACACAGAGTCAGCCCCAAACTACAGGTCTCTCAACTGCTGCATTTGCAAGGAAAGTCTCTAAGCTACACACCAGTTGTAAGGATTACAATAATATAGCATATATATGGATCTGCTACTGTTATGCAAGGAAATACAGTGGGCTAATTGGACAGATGTAACATCCACATGGGACTATAGATACCCAGTCCAATAGTATGTGATCAGTCAAGGGAGATGTTAAACAGTGGGCTTACATATTTGGACTACTGTGTATCCCAGCAGATCATGTGCTATTGTTCCCCCATCCCAACACAGCAGTGTACCTGTACAGCTGCTTTAACAGAAAATCACCTATGGCATATCAGTGGACCAGGCAATCTCAGGACTGTAACATAGGTATTGCTCACACCATTGTATGTGTCTCCTCATGCAGGATAACAATGTACATATTTATGCTGTTGATTGTGTGATGAATGACTCCTCTCTGTCTGGTGACCTGAGTGGCACAGTGGACTAGGGAAGCTAGCATGGGTGATGGTGTTGATGGATCTAATCTGGCATTGCTCAGATCTTTTGCATGTGAGGTAGTACTATGTTGGTGTTTTCACAGACAGTCATACTTCTTATAGGATCATAGGAGGTTACTAGGCTAATGGCCCTGGGGCCCTTATAAGCCGAGCCAAGAGTTTATCCCCCAAAAAGAAACCTCAGTCAGCAACTGTTGCCCCTGTCAGTGAGGGACAAAGGTAGAACTCCTGGGACAAATTTGTGGTTTCCCCATCAACTCATCAAGGTCACGCTTGAAGAGGGTCAGCGAGGTACTCTGTTTGACATGTATGGGAAGTCTATTCCAGAGACGGGGCAGCCTCTGGGAGACAAACCTGTCTCTCCAGCAGGTTTTTTTGATGTCGCATATTAGATTTAGGCCTATTGAGCAGGTAATGTGTGAGGAGTTAGACTTATGGATATGGAGCATCTCTAGTAGGGCAGGGTCCAATATTGCCTTGTAGGCAAGACACAAGTCACCTCTGAGCAATCTGTATGATACAGAGTAAAGTGATAGTGATTTGAGCCTGTCCACATAGGACAGGTGTTGGAGGCCATGGATTCTCTTTGTGAGGCATTTCTGTGGCCTTTACAGTTGATGCAGGTGTTTGGAGAGGTATATACCAAATGAGGCATTATACTCAATTATGGGTCTAATGAGGGGAGGAGTACAGAGAGGCAATAACCTCTTTTTTTCTGGATGCAATCCCTTTACTTATGAGATGAACCAAGTAAAAGGCTTTTCTGACCACTGCCGCCACATGGTGGTCGAATGTGAGATTGTTGTCAACTTGAGTACCCAGGTCTCTCACCATAGGTTGTGTGTTTAAGGGGTTGCCATTGATGTGGTAATCAGTAGGGGCCATGTTTTTGCTGAATGGTATGATAATACATTTTTTTGCATTTAACTTAAGGCCATGACTTTGGCACCAGTTATTTGTAGCTGTGAGACCCTCTTGTAGTATGTTAATGTTATTTGGGGAGTCAATGACAGCACCCAACTTACAGTCATCCACAAACTTGGTCAGCCACAGGCCCTTTGTCTTTGCCTGGACCTCTGAAAAGTAGATGCCAAACAGTAGGGGTCCCAGGACAGATCCCTGGGGAAAACCACTAGTGACAGGTCTGCTGTCGGAGGTGGTGGCACCTACTTTGACCTTGTGGGCCCTATCTGTGAGCCAGTTGGCCACCCATCTGACAAGATAGGGATTAACACCGAGTTGTGTTAGCTTTTTGATGATGCCAGAGTGGGGAATTGTGTCAAAGGCCTTGGCTAGGTCAAGGAAAGCTGTATGCACTGACTTTCTCTCATCCAGGGCCTTGGTGGCAGTCTCAAAGAAGTAAACTAGGTTCAATAGGCAAGATCTGCCCCTGACAAATCTGAATTGGGTGGGGTCAAGTGTTTGGAGATTGCCTATGTCCTTGCTTATGAGATCCATAATAATATGGTCAATGGCTTTACAGATCAGACTTGCCAAGTTAATGGGGCGATAGTTTCCCAGGTCAGTGGTGGCACCACCTTTGTGCAAGGGGATGACAATGGCAGTTCTCCACTCTGCTGGAATGAAGCCTGTAATTAGGCTGTGGTTTTATAGAGTGCTCAATGGCGAAGCTAGTTCTTGCTGGAGATGGTGCAGAATACAGCCTGGGATATTATCAAGTCCCATGGAGGCTGTGTTCTTTGCCTTGTATAGGGCCTTTAATACTTGATCTATGGAGATGTGAGGTGTGGGACAAGTATCGGGGATGTCAATTGGGCTTTTGGGGGGCAATAAGGGGGTGAAGGTTGCGCTGAACCTATCAGATAGCAAGTTGGCTAAGTTGGCAGGATCAGTGTAAATGGTACCATTAAGTACTAATTTGGAACAAACTTGGGCTTTGCCATGGAGGCTCCTAACGTAACTGAAGAAGGACTTGTGGTTTCCCTTTGTTTCAGAGGCTAGTTTCAACTCATGATTGGCTTTGGAGTTTTTCACTAGTGATCTAATTTGTTGTTGAGGTGGAGAAGGTAGATTTTACAATTTGGGATTTGTTTCTTTTTACTCTTGGACAACAATTTCTTCCTTTTGTTGTAAAGCCTGTTGATAGAGGATGTCCACAGGACAGGTTTGTGTTTCCTTGAGGAGCGGGTTTTAGTTCTGTTGGGTATGGCTGAGTCCATGCAGTTGTACAGGTGCTTGTATACTGCACTGGCATACTGTTCAGCATAGTTGTCTGCATCCTCTGAGGGGGCGGTGGTGTGAAGCTTCTGATACCCTCCCTGAGGAGGGTGTAGTTAGCTTTTGAGAAGTTTTTTAGCCTGGTTATGGCTGGGGTGGGTTTGGGTGGGTTAGAAACTTCTAATGAGACAGACTGATGATTTGATCTCACCAGGGAAGAACATACTATGGGAGTGGTGCAGCAGTCACCCATGTTGGTGAGAAAAAAGTCTAGAATATTATCTCCCCTTGTGGGGGATGAGTCCAGCTGGTCTAGTGTGTTAGAGCTGATGAGGTCAAGGAATCGTTGGGTGAGTGCATTAGTGCAGGAATAGTTTACCTGATCTAGTACAGTCAAGTAGGTCCAGGTAGGAGGAGTGGGTGTCCTGAGACATGGAGAGGGGGTCTTTAGCTGGCTATAACTTGGATGGGTGTCTTGCCAACTGTCAGTTGCACCTGGAATAATTCCAGTGCATCATGCTGGTAAACCAGTCTGGAGGTCTGCCTGTCTTTAATGAAGATAGAGACTCCATCACCCTTAGTCTTTCCGACCTCATTTTGTGGTCAGAAAGTGTGGAATGAGGTATAGCCTGGGAAGGCAGGGGTGCTGTCTGCAGCCTTGATCCAAGTTACCATGACTGCACAGATATCGGCATCTTCCAGTGTGAGGAGAACCTCCAATGAGTGCATTTTCAGATTAAGGCTGCTAGCATTGAGCAGCATGACCTTCAATTTGCTTTTTGACAGATCTTTCATGTTGGAAGATTTGTCTTTGGGACATAGCCTAAAAAAAGGTACAATGGTGGAGGCAAAATCCTTGGCCAAGGTCTGGAACCTCAGGGGTGACAGGTGGAGGTCATGTCTGGCAAAGCATCGAGGCTTGTCAACTATGTCATCCCAGGCAGACAGATAGTGGATCACCTTGGAAAGACACCAGAAACTAAGCCAATTGTTGAAGTCAATCATTTTTTGTTGGCATTGTGCCATCATTCTTGGTGAAGGCAGGATGCTGCTCAGGGCTAGGGTCACACCAGCCTGGAGCACATAGTCTGAGATCTCAATCATGTCTCTCTTTATATAGTCCAGGGAGGAAAGTCTCAAGTCATTCACACCAACATGGACAATGACAGAGTCATACTTGTACCTGTTGTGGAAAGACTTAAGTGTGTGCGTGATCTGGTGGATTCTACCACCTGACAAACAGATGACCATGACCTTCTCCTTGTTGAGCCTGGTGAGGGGGACATCAGTATGTCTCACTATTAAGTTGACAATGACTAGTATGTTTGATTTATTGTTATGGGCTGCGTTGGTTTATTGTTATGCCTAATGGGGTTTGTTTGTGAGACACTGGTGTGTTGACTACTTGTGTGATGTGATTGGCATTATGTGTGGAATGTTTGTGAGTGTGTATTGGGGGTCTCTGTTGTTTAGGCAAGTTATTGTTGAGGACCCCTGCATAGATCGGTGTGTGCCTCTGTGATGTGGGTGGTGTGATGTTTGTGCTGGCAATCTCCTCTTTGTCAGGAGTACTGAATGTGGTGAGAGAGATCATGTTTTACTGCAAGAAATCTGGACAAAGCCAGTAAGACTGGGGGAACAAAGGCTCAAACATAGAGTCAGATTTCAAATATTGCCCCATAAACCTAGATGGTTACTGGAAGTAAAGGTGGTGCATTATTACATATGTTCTGAAGGGTATAACATCTGAAACACAAGTGTTTGTAAGTAGTATAATGCAGTGACATCAATATTCAATACTTCACCAGAAGACCATAAATGTATGAGGAACAGACCAAACATATGAGGCAAAACTCTGGACAATCTGTGGAAATCAGGACAGTTGAGAAGTATGCAGACTGTGTCACCTGTGCTACACACCAACATCAGTGTGGTATGCATAGTACATGCTGGTAAGACAGGTATGTAACACAGGCTGTATACCCTACATGAAACAGGCCCCTCATGCATGTCACACACACTTCTGCTGTGACACACATCATGTGCAGGTTACACATTGGGATGCAGAACACAACAATCATAACTGTTGCTAGGCAACTGTTCATACTGGACACAGGATATATGTAGATGCATCATCTCCATCAAATCCCTGGTATCAATCCACCTGTGTGGGTCCTTGCCATCTGTCTTGCTATGGGCAGTGTCTACATTCACTGTAGCCATCGTTGCCACACTTTTCTGTTCAATGACTAAACCCTCTGACTGTCCAATATCTGTGGCCTCTGGCAATGGGGTATGTGTGGGGATACAGACTGTGTGCAGTGACAATGGGGGCAGAAGAATGATGTCTACCTCTGGGACAGATTCAGCCTCCAACACCCCCCACCTGAGCCTCACTGTGGCCACCATCATCATCAGTGTCTGAGGAGACACTGACATTAGGTTGTAAAGGGGATAGACTCCACCCCCCCACAGTCACCTGCAATAAGAATGAAAAAAGCAGTGCATTAATACCTGCACGATTGTCACAAGAAGGGTGGAAAACACCTGTACTATTGTGTACAAGAAGCATCCAAGGATCTTAACAACGAAGACCCACAACTGGATTAGCAATCAAACAACTTCCTTCTCCGCCTTTGTCTACAAAGCACTACCTCAGAACACAATTCAAATTCAACTCAAGACCTTTATAACCATCACTTGAAGTAAATCAAGTCAAACATGACCAGTAATATTTCCCTTTTACTTATTCAGTATGACACCATAATAAAAAAACAACACATAAAACCCAGTACAGCTCTCTTCACAATTATATGGAAATACACATTTCACTGTCTAATGTATTTGCCTTCAACCTGTTGTATTTTAAAAGGCATTTTAGATTCCTTGCCTCATTTAAACCAGGAGCCTTGTCTGATCTTACCTGCAACTGCCAAAGTGTATTTGTTTGTTGAACTACATTCCTGTGACTACCCCCTTTAGAAACCTTAGGTACCTCTTCCAGACTGTCTTTTAAAAACATCTTATGCTATCTACACACTAATTACATGTACATAGGGCATTATTCTGTCCCTTAACTGTACTAGACTATAAGTGTTCCTTAACAAAACAAGTGTCACACTTACCAGGGGCAGGACCGCGGCCTTGGGCAATACCTGATGGACCTGTGAAAGGTTGGGGGGGTAATGTCGATACCACTGCATGTTGCAGTACAACAAAGTAATACAGCCATATATCTCACATTTACAGTAGCTACTGTGTTACTTTGTTGTATTGGTCCCAATATGCATATGAGTTTATACCTGAGGTTACACCCTCCCAAAGAGCAAAGATCTGACCCCATATAAATGTGTCTACAGTCTGACACACTGACTGCTACAGTATTACAGTGCTGGTCACAGTAAACTTATCTGCATGCTTCTCAGCTGTGGAAACTGTGGCACCTACCTCCATGATGAACGGTGTGATGGATGCCTGGGAGCTGTCTCATGTGCCTAGGTACTCTAGGAATTCTTCGGTGGCCGAGAGTTGTTGTTCTGCTGCAGGCCCTCCACCAGTAACAGCACACTCCCTGGCTATATCTGCTGCCCATCAACGTGCAGCATTTGTCATATTGGTTGCCTGGTGTCGAACCTGCTCATACGTCCTGCCCTGCTGGCCTATGGCATTAACGTCACAGACAAGGTCTGACCACAATGCAGCCCACTGTTCCCTATTATGTCTCCCTTGGATAAGAGGATGTCATGATGCTGCCTTAGTCCTTGCAATATTGTCTCAGTCTCTGCATCCAAGAAGGGTGGGTGTCATCAGTGGTACATTATTCCTGAAAGGTATCACAAGAGGAACACATTACAGAATCAGATATGTGGACATCCACTATGTACAGATACAGCAAGGGCAAAATAGCCGGCACTATCCACTGCTCATTGACAGATGGTGTAACCCACAGTGTGACAACATACTATATGTGTGGATACAGCCAAGATAGTACCATTACTGAGGTATTTCCTGTGTGCCATGACAGCTTCTGCTGTATGATCATACACCCAACACTCCTGTCCACTGTGATGTGTCCCCTAAAGCTAACCACACAATAATATGACATAGAAGCACTGCCAGACAAATAGCAGTGTGCTATAACAACCACTATATAGGGACAGTGTAAGGTCTCATACAGAATGGTTCCCCATAACTAGCTGCCTGCCTTTTAAACATGCACCCCATCAGCAGGTGATTACTTCTAAACCAATCTGTGGTTTTGAAATGCTCATTGCAACCAAAGCAGCTGAATTGCATTATCATTAGCCAATGACGTGCAAGCACTGTGCAATATATAAGGACTTCATGTAGACCTGGGCCCCTTTCTTAGCTGTTGAGTTGGACACTGCTGGGGTGAGGAGACTGCATCATTACAGAGGGTAGGTCTGTAGCAAAAACCTTTACATAGAGCATACCACAGGCTGTAGCTGCTGCTGCAGATAGTAGACATACAGAGAGAGTGTGGACAGTTTGGAGGACAACAAGCTGTAGGTGTATCTGTGTCAGCTCTGTTGTAGAGGCAGTGCCAGGGTGAGAGTACCCTTTACAATCCAATTAAGGCATGTGTTTAAGGTACGGATATTAGGCAGCTGTGTCAATGACAGAGTACTAGGCAACATATTGTACTGCTTTACGGATATGTGAAGTGTGTCCCTACCTGTAGGCCTGTGACATCATGCACTGAAAAACAATTATTTAATTTGCAATACTTTGTCTGGATAAAGAGTGTATTAGTGATTCATTAACTGCTGTCTTCACAATAATGTAATTGAAATGCAGCACAACACTGGATTTAAACCCAGGACTGTCTGCGGCAAAATGTACTGCATGCAAATAATTCAACAGACTGAGCTACTGACTTACTGGTACAGCAGCTGTACTTGCAAGATTTATGTGCACACATACAGGCTGTCACAAGCATTGTCTACATCCATCAGTATGTACATGGCTTTATATGGATGATTTCTGCACCAGAGTCCCAGTTGAACATGTAGTTTGCTGTGAATGCCTTAGCAGGTGACTTTCTACATTTTGCTGATAAAAGGTCACATTTAGCTCCTATCACAGGCCTCACTTACATCCATTATCATGTGTTTGGCTCTCTAGTAGTGTACTATTGCACCGGAATCCAAGGTACACTCCCATTTTTTCCATTACTGTTTATTCCAATTTGCACAGTGCAATGCAGCGTGCATCTCCACTGAAACATGCCTAATGATTGTTAAGTAGCAATTACTATGTTTTGTTTAAACCATCTGTTTTAATTAAGAGTTGTGTGGAGTGGCAGGTTAATGCAGTGTGCTGCAGGAATAATGGTCTTTGGTTCGAAACATGGCAGAGGTGTTTATTTTGTACGTGACTTACAATGTTCAACACACATATACTCATTATAGCTCTATTTAGCTGAGCCAAGTGAAGCTGTGTGATGTGGCACGCCGAGCAGCTCCACGCTAAAAAAATATAAAAAAGGGGAGATAGGAAAGTGGTGAAGTGGGGGCAAGCTGAGGGAAAAACATATTGAAAGGCAGGGAGGGATGTGCAGGAAGGGAGTAGGAAAGAACGATAGCTATCCATTTCTCATAAAACAGCAACTGTGCACTTTGACAGATTTGTACATGAATGTGGATTCTCAAACCCTAGAGAGAGGGGTGAGAACAACATAACTGCATTGTTAATCCAATTGGACTGAATTACATGTGTCCAGTGGACACGTGCAAAATGCAGAGCTATGTCTGGGATGATTTTTTTTTTTGGGACAGCTGTCCATTTTTTTTAAGGTGAGAGTGGAATGTTGGGGAAGGGACACAGGAACATGTGGGTGGAGGTAAGTTGGGTAGGTGAGGATGCATTTGTAAACAGACAAGACAGAAGACAGGGGCGGTGTGTGACACACGAGGGGGGTGAACACCTTTGATGGGTAGGGTGTTGTGGAATGCGAGTCCCATGTGCCCCCAGACAGCAGCAGCATGACTCACATCCCCTCCCATGGGACAGTCAGCACTGCTCCTTCACTGCCCCGAGGGTGGCTGTGGTGGAGGCAGGGCACCAGGATGATGCTGCCCCACCAGGTCAGCCAGCATGCCCTCAATCCAGCACAGGCATTGGTCATAGCCATTGTGGACTATCCTGTGCACCAGGACTGGTAGCTCATCATGGGTGACCACTCTCTCTCTGCCACCACTCCCAGAGGGAGAATGGGGCCCATCCCCTGTGGCAGTACTATCTGATACCACAGGTAGTGCAGGGGCAGCAGAGCGAGTACCACCGATCTGGGTTTCAGATGTGCTGGGACTTGGTGCCATGGCTGGTTGAGATCAGCCAGAGCTGTCCTACCTTGACGTGCTGTGGTACACGAGGTAAAGCAATATGTTACGATTAGTAACAACCAAGCCATTGTTAGTACTAACAGAATGCAACATCATATCCATTCCAAATACATATTAACACAACATAATATAACATAGCAGTCAGTATGGAAACAGCCTGCCAGTGTGAAGTAAACCATACAGCCAACAAAGCAGTGAAACTAAATATGTTAATATTGAATCATAATAAAACATAACAAGAATCAACAACATTTTCCAAAATATAGTTAGTTTAACAAAATATGTTGATATTAAATCATAATAATACATTACAATAATGAATAAATTAAGATAAGGCAAGGGGAGACAGAGAAAAACATTCCATTAGTGAGATTGCAGATGATATCCCTGACAACACTTGTCATACATACTTCTATAGGTGTGTGCCGACAGTTGTGATGATAGTGACTGCAATTCTCATATAGCTGTTGTAGCAGGTACATACCTCTCAAGCTGATAGCATGAGATAATAAGGGGCAAGCACTAACAAATGCAGATACAGAACTACTCAGAATGGTTTCACATAATGTGGACTTATATAACTAGCAGGGTGTTCTGTAAATGGATTTGGTAATACATTGCATTTCAGGTAATAATTTATCTGGTAGACATGTGACAGATGGATTAGTCAGTTCTAATTACATTTTGAGAAATTGTGACACTTGCGAGGCATGTTTGTGTACAGTAATTAAACTAGACCGCAATCATGGCTTAGTTGGCAAGCATGGGAGTAGAACACACTAGCTATGACTTCAGGGAACATCTGGAAATATTTTAATAATTGACTTCTGCAGAATAGTACAGACAAGCAAGAGATACAGTCATACTGGGATTACACATTTTTATTTCTGAATCAACAGTGCTGATGCACAAAGTCTTGTTATTGAGTGTAACATTCTGTGAGAGCTAAACACAATATCTGCACATAATATGGGCTAACTCACCCATCACATTTTATGCTCTTGGGGAGAGAAAAATTATGAGCATTACATAACTGATACTGAAAATGTAGTGCTATATAGCACTGGATTCGAACCCAGGATGGTATGTGACAAAATGCGCAGTATACAAGGATTTTAACAGACTGAGCTACTGAGGCACTGCTGACTGCAAGGTTACTGATGCTTTCCTGTGGACCACCTGAAACATACTATGAATTGTGCAATACAAGTTACAGGACTTGCCTCTAGCATTCTAGTACTCTTACAGTGTTTTACTAGACTGCAGTGCCAATAGAACCACATGCATGGTATACAACCATACTGCATATATATTACAACAGTTTTATTTCACTTTCAACAATAGAGGTGAACACATATTACTGTTAATGATTTGCAATATCTGTGAAATCCACACACACAATATCTGGCAGTGGAGTAGGCTACCTCACCCATATACCTTTATTACCCAATGTCAGTGGAAGACAGAGCATTATGTGATGGATATTGGCCTAAAAAAAGCCATGAACAGTACTATGAGCTAAGCAATACAGTTTGCAGCCACTAGATTTGCATTGTACAGCTATTACAGTGTTATACTTGACTGAAGCAACCTTACCTTACAGACTCAATGCATACAGCCCTACTGCAATGGTTATGATAGAACAATTCAGGTGTACACCATTTTCCTTGCTGTTATTGGTATTGTTTCTTGTTTTTATTGAACTACAGTTATTATTCATTTATTGCACTAGAGCTCTAATTCCAACTTTATTGCACTAGAGCTCTAATTCCATCTTTATTGCACTACTAACTTTATTGTATATACTTTATTACAGTTAATGCTTTACTCTTTCTTATTGCACTACAGTTGTCATAATACATCCATACTCATCATGCTCATGGTACAACCTGGCTAGGCATCTGACATGAGACTCGACATTGTGAGCCTTCTCAGCTGCAGCTGTTGAGAGAGAGGCACACCATTATGCATACCAGTTTTGCAGACATTCACATTACATATTGGTAAAACAGAGGAAAAAGTGTTTACATACTTGAGGAGCATTCCCTGCCCTTGGTTCTTGGACCCAGGTGTCCAAGGTTCTCCTCTTTCATCTTTTCAGGTCATCATGGTGGTGATGACACTGCACACCTGTGCAGGGGATACCAGTAACACTGATGAGTTCTCTGGCTAGCCAGTCCTAGGCCTCTGCCTTACACTCTGAGCCCTGTAAACTGCCCTGCAGCAGCCTATCTTCATGTTTTTTCTCAAGGAGTCCAACCTTGACCCTGGACTCCTGAATACCCCACTGCTGCACCCAAAAGCGCACTTTCTCCATCACCACCAGCCATATCAACAGATGATTGAACTCCAATAGATTCTGCAGAATTTCTGCCTAGTGTGCTTTATATAGGCTGTTTCCCCACCCTTACATGTCATTGAGCAACATTCAAAAAAGCGCCGTGTTGCTTAGCAGCACACAACCCACCAGTGAAACAGAGCTGAACAGCACGCAAATACTCACGATTGTGGTTTTAGTGAAGCTGAGCACAAAGCAAAGATTGGCAGCTGTTACCATGTTTATGCAGTGCTTAGTAGGTTTGAGCACAGTTGCACAGAGGAGCCATATTTTAAAATCTTGTCCATAATGTGTACAACAAAAATACAGACAGCTTATGACTTCCATGAATTTGAACCCTGGACCTACTACACGTACAGCCATAACTCTACCCATTGAGCTATGCAGACATTTAAGAAATTCAGTATAGCTTCACATATACCACTGAGCTACCTGTTAGCAGTGCTGAATGCTGCGCTGCGCAAACATGCTCAAACATGCTTAAATACACCAATAAATAAATAAATAATTGCATCTGGTTTCTATTTTTAGGTGTCTGGAAGGTGTTTGCTATGTATGTATGAGCTCCACTCAGCTTAGCTGTGCTCTGATGTGCAAATGTCAAATAAAAAAAATATGAAATGTCCTTATGTTTATTAATTACATGCGGTTTCTGTATTTAGATGTCTGCCAGGTGTCAGCTGTCTACATTTGAGTATACATTTTAAAAAAAACAGACAACTCTGATTCAATATCCATGTTCCTCAGCTCTCCCTCGGCAGCAGGCCGTCATTAATATGCATGGTATGCTGCAGAGGAGCGACTGTGGCCATGTAGATGGATACATTCTGTGTATGCTCTACACAGAGCATACATAGAGTTTATTAAATCCTGGGGAGTGTATTTTTATAATTTGAGCATTTATTTTGTAATTATAATTTTTTCCCTTTTTGCCAAGCCTCATAATGCCACACTTACTGATATTAAAGGTGAGGTCATTAGCAAATATGGTTATCCTAGTGCATTTTTCACCTTTGTAACTAAATAGAATTGTCTTAATAGTGTGGTACCCATATTTAATAGCAACCATTAGAATACATAGGGCAGGATTCACGAAGCCTCCGTGTAAGAGTTATAACTCATACACGGAGGCTGCAGTTAAACGGAGTGATGTCAGCATGCTCTGCATATTCATGAGAGCATGCTGAATCGCACTTAAGGCCAACATGGTCCGTGTAAGACAGTAGGGGGTGTGTCCGTAGGCCGAGCCCTGTAAGCGGACACGCCCCCAGAAGAGGAAAAGTACCCAAAGTAAACACCCACGACAGAGTCCACGGAAATGTGAATAAACAGAACACAACACATACCCCCACAGACTATGAACAGAAAACATATAAATAAACACGTCTTATATATTTTTTTAAATTGATAAAAATGTTTAACCGTGAGTGCGCTCGTTTGCACGGGTGTGCCCGTAGCGCAGCTACAGTTAGCAGTCAGTGGGAAAGCATATAAGAACTAAATATGCAAAATAAGCCAAGAAGCAATAGCGTAGCGGTAGAGATGTTGGCTGAAGAGCAGGCATTCATGGTTCGAGCCCCCACAACACCAATTTTTTTTTTTTAGCAAAATAAGCAGGAAACAAGTCCCTGACAAATATGTACACATAAAACCACAATTTATGTAAAATGTAATGAAATAGCCCATTTATATTGAAGAAATGTGAGGTAACAAAGAATAAAAATGCCAGATGTGCTCATAGCTGAGCTACAGTTTAACAGAGTGAGTGCATCTGCCCGTAGATGAGCAGTGGTTTAACTGGTGCAAAATGAGTGCCCATAGCTGAGCAGTGGTCTAACATGCTAAATCTATGTGCCCCTAACTGAGCTGAGCGTAGTATGCGTGCGTGCCGATAGCCAAATGAGGCTTAAAAAGCGTACCCGTTTGCGGAGCTGCGCGCACCGCGCAAACAAGCTAACCGACGGGCAACGTTGAGCAAGCCATATCAAAACTACCTTTACACAGACACACCCCTCAGCATGTCTAGACAGTCATGAAAAATAAAAGCAGTGGCCAGGTTCGAACCCAGGATACTATACACCATAGTCAAGGTACAGAACCACTAAGCCATGACAGCAGTACCTTTAAAGGCAATAATAGCTAATATATAGGAATGAATACAAACTAGAGCATGACAATGCAGGTTTACTGAAGTTGATACAATTCCAAAATGGCCAATCACAGATATGTGCGGGAAAAACGGACTATATAAGCCCCATAGGCGGGAATACACAACATAAATGATTGTAGAACTGTCCTGCAGGCAGAATGACAGGAGTAGGAGAGGGTAGCTGCTTTCGAGCACAGAGGTGGGGTGTTGAGGAGTCCAGGTACATGGTCTGGCTCCTAGCCCATAATCATGAGGCCCAACTCATGCAGGGCCAGGTCCTCTGGGGAGCATACAGGGCCGAGGCGTGGGACTGGTTGGCTCATGATCTCACCAGTACCACAGGGATTGCAAGGACTGGTGAGCAGGTCCGTCACCACCATGCGGACCTGAAGAGATGCAAGCAGGACCAACTGAACCTTTGGATCCAGGAGGCCCAGCAAACACCCAACGCCCCACTACTGAGTAAGTAACATTTAATTATGTATGTAAGAAATGAAACTAGCTGATATTATGGAGATGTGTATTCCAATATTACTTCATTTATATTACAGCTGCAGGTGTCCGTTCTGCAAACAGCAGAGCCTATGGCAATAGGCTGGTGCGGTTGCGTCACCAGGCAGGTCAGTAACCCACTACCAGTAACTGTAAAGAAATATAAAAGTATGACAGTCAGCAAAAGAGTGCAGTGTAGTCAGTAAGGAATAAAATCTGCAAGTAACAGTGTGAAAGTGTCTGCAAGTATTGCTTGATTACAAAAGTGTGTTTCAGCCTGTAAGTTAAACCGAAAAATGAAACTGTCTGACATATATTCTGAAATAAAAATGCCCTACCTGTAAGAAAATAGTACACAACCTGCAGCAGGCTGAAAAGTATAGCTGCAGAAGATGATGAAATCACATGTGTGAAATATATCCCTGTGGAAATACTGAAACATGACAGAAGTGAGACTGCTGGAAAGGATTGTAATAACTACAGGTAAAACATGTCAATAAAGCCTAGAAGTAAGTACCATCCTGAATAGTAAAATGAAAGCAAGTGAGAGAGTGTGAGAAAGTGTCATGAATCCAGCAATACAGTAGTAATAATCCCTGAATAAAGTATACTGCAGTCAAGACAGAATGAAATGCATGTGAGATTCAAAACCAAACAGCGAAATCTGTTCAAAGTGTTGCTGCATCTGGAATGTGTATCCCAAAATCTGGATATGTTGCTCTCAGTCTGCAATATGCAGATAGGATGATTGTCTGATATACCAAACATCCACACTTGTCTACAGCTATATAAAGCAAATGTAGCAGGATGATGTAGCTGAACAAAGCTAGATATGAATGTGTATGAAGAACAATAAAATGTATATTGATGTTGCAGTAACAGTCCTATCACCAAGTTGAAATAGTTATCATATAGGAAACTGTAGTTAGAACAGTAGTGTGTATATAACTGTAGCTATTAGAAATGTACAGCATATGTATTGTTATTCAAGGTGTTAATATTACTTTCTTTACCCCACCCTATAACCACATATAACCCATTCCACGTGAAAATGGTATGTGCAATCACAATTAACACCCCTGGACGTTTGTCCTGTTGGGTCATATATATTTGCATGTCCGTTGATGCATCTGCCCTGTTCATACATCCACACCTGATGGCCTGATGCCATCAATTAACCCTGCATGTTGTTGGACTGTGTATTTCTGTTCAAATTATGCATGTGTTATGCACGCTGTTCAATGGTGTGAATATCTGGGTGTTTGGTTAATGGGAATACTAATGCATGTTGTTACAACTAATTGTAAATGGTATTATATGTCACTAACCCAAACTGTCATGACATAATGCAAAACATAGGACGACAGGGAAGGCGGGTTCCAGCAGACCCACCTCTCCCACCTCAGCTGGCGAGTGCACCTGGCACTAGTGCCGAGTCCGGACCCTCCTCCGGTGGCCCTGTGCCATCTGCGGGTGGAAGCGCTGCAGGGGATGGGGCTCGCCCCCCCTCTGCAAGTGTGGCCGGAGGAGAACCATCACTCACCCTCCGTAGCGTCCGGACTGTGGTGCGTAGGGAGATTCGGGACTCTGTTCTCGAGCCCCTACGCCAGCTCGAGGCACGGGTGGCGCAACTAACGGACATGCCTGTTGCCCGGCCTACACAGCCCCCAGCACAGCCCTGTCCTGGGCAGTGAAGGAACAGTGGCAACTGCCTATGGGTGGGGATATCAGTTCCACTGTTGCCATCTGTGGGCTCATGGGCTCTGGATATCCAAACCTCCATCCCCGTCAATTGTGTAACCCCCCCACATGTGTCATACACGCCCCTGTATGCGTCTTGTTTGTCTTGTCTGTTTACCTACCCAACCTACCTCCCCAGCTGTACCGACTTCCTTCACCTGACATACCACTCTCACCTGAAAAAAAAAAAAAAAAAAAGGGCACTCTGTACCCACAAAAAATTACACCCCATACATAGCTGCCCATTCCGCACACATGTCTGCTGGACATGGAACCTATCAATTACAATTGGCTGTACAACAAGTATTATTGTTGTCCTGACACCTCTCAGGGTGGAAGGTTTCAAATGTCACATCAAATTACATACATATGCACAGCTGTTGCTGATGAAGAAATGGGCAGTTATGGACCTTACCTACATCCCTCCTGCACATCCCAAGCTTGTTTCTCTACTGTCTTACCCTCTTTGTGACCCCTTTTTCACCACTTTCCTGTCTCCCCATTTTCTTTTCTTTCAAAGGAGATAGCGCGGGTGTGCGCCAGAGTAAGCACCGTTAAGCGGTTTTAAGCGGGTGTGCGCTTGTGTGCGCGGAGCTAACCACCAGTGCGCATGTGTGAGCTCCGCACAAACCAGCGCTAACCTGGTTACAACTGCTTAAAAGTACCTTGGTCACTTTGATTGACAGGTCCTGTACTCAGTTCAAAAGCAAAATAAAATCCCACTGTCAGTCCCGAACCCAGGACCTTGGAAACACTAGTCTGTATGACCTACCACTAAGCCATGACTCTTATACAAAAACATTGTGCTAAAATAAATATAACATGTAATAATAGGGATGAATGTAAAGGGAATATAGGATGTGTAGTACACAAAGCATGTCATTTAAAATTACTGTCAAAACTACTGGATTTCCATAATAGTAGTGTGTGAACAGAAACAGCCATGCTAGTTGGCAGCTTGTAGATAATAAGGTCAGTTAAAGTACATATATAAATGTATGTATGTACATATATATATATATATATATATATATATATATATATAAATATATATCTATATATAGTTGTAGGAGTCAATGTGCATACACACTTGCTACAGGGAACATGAGAGAGGAATGGAGAAATGTGAATATAAAACACAGCCTGAATCATGAGAGAGATACTAACCTTTACACTCACAGAACACTGTCCACAGCATACCAGCATGGTCCCGCCCTCACAATCTGAAAGGGCAATGCCTATCCCACATACCCTTTTATAGCACTGACCTGAAATCACAGTGAGAACTGCAATCAGTACACAACTGGCTGTATGCAATTAGCAAATGCTGGCTTACAACTGGTGCAGAGGCCATCACATGGACCTATGCAGATACCTACAAAAGCATCCAGTGCTAACACTCCCCACATGCAATACATTCATTGCATTGTCTGTAAGCAGACAGAGGGAGAGCGAGAAGTGAGAGAGAGAGAGAGAGAGCAAAAAAAAAAAAAAAATTAGACACTGTGACTCTGTCACCCGAAGCTGTCAGCACTGACAGTAGCAGCAGCAAGCAGAAGCTGTGGTAACACAACCAGCTGCAACAAACACAGGTAATGCAAAGTAGCAGGTTAATAGTGTGCATACTGTGAACCCTCCAAATGTGTCATAGGTCTGTATCCATAGGTATGTCCATGTGATATGTTGTGTGTACGTAGTTCCACCAAAAGGGATGACCATACATTACATGTCAATCAGTCTTAGGCCATGATCCTTGCAGCAGTTGTCTGTCGTTGGCCCAGCAATGGCTGTAGTGACTGCTTTGAAAGGTCAGCCAGGTTCAAAAGTCAGGATCAGCCCATCCCAAAGGCACACTGGCTGGGAACAAGTGTCTGCAGGTACCCAATGTCACTGCATATGCATCCCATACTGCATAATTCCATAGCTTAGCAGACCAGGACCGTTATGCATATGATGTGGTAATTCCCAGTGTCAGTCGAGGTGCCCCTTAGTGGTGTGGGACCACTGTTGCTGTACGCCACTGTCCAGGTACATATCCTGTAGTACAGCCAAGATAAATTATCAGTGTTATATGTGGTTGTATGTCCTCTCGGAGTGCCGGTAGCACACATCCAGGGATACCACGAGGTCACAGTGATGCTGTGTGTTCTTCTCTGCTGAGGTGGCCTCACCTGGACATGTGAGATGATAGGGAGGTTACATCCAGCTGTGATAAATATTTGAACTGGTGGGGCAGAAGGAGGGGGGATATGTGCACTGAACATGTCTGCAAGATTGTTGCCAATATCCGTGTGTTTGGTGAATGTTAAGTAGGTGTGTATTAACACAGATCATATCTGAGGCATGTGGTCCATATGTGTAACATAACTGAAGAAGGCCTTGTGGTCATCCATAGTGCTTGTGTCCATTTCCCTCCCAGAGTAGGCCATGGCCATTGTTATGACGGACCGTAGCGTAGTACCAGTGCTGACCACAGATGCCTTCCCTTAATGTGAATGTGCTCTGTCCTGCAGTAGCCTCCTGCTATTGCTATACAATCTGCCTCTGTCTGGGGTCCATGGAACAGGATGCCTAACCTTTGTGCATAGGGTCTGGGTTAGAAATGTGTGTGCAAGTTCCATGCAATCTGTGGCATGTCCGTGGTAAGCATTTGCAAAGGGGTCAGCAGTGTGGCTTGTGGCTTCCACTGGCCCAGTGTGCTGCATGGATACCATCTCAGTCCCAGCAAGTGAATAACTGTCTAATCACATACATATTAAAGTAGTCTAATGTGCTGGTGGTGGTGGTGGGATATGTATATCCAGGCCGAGTAACTTCTGTTCACATCACAGTAGTGGATGGTGTCCCACATACAGTACCTTGGGATGAACCCCCAGAGTGAGGTTGTGCATTGCACCTGTCAGTGTGTGCTGACCGATGGGGCATGCTACTATGTTGTGTGGAATGTGGCAGGTATTGTTGCACAGGTGTTGGCTGAGCACTGATATCTGGCCATGTACCTGTGTATCCACCACACACACACATGCAACATATGGGAGTAGTAGTATATCACTACACATGAGTATCATGTATAGTATGTGTGCCATATATTGCTGACATGGTCTGCTGATATCCTGTTTGTGTTCTCTTCCAGGAGATGGGCGCAACAGTGTAACCCACCTACTCTGTGGCGGAAGATGAAGAGATCCACCAGAGCCTGGTGCGGGAGTATGACATCCTGTTTTCCGCACCAGTCAGAATCAGCAGGAGAGGGCCGCACTGTAGCAAGACCTTGTCCGTAGGGTAAATGATATTGGCACGCATAACAGGACATATGAGCAGGTACGACATCACTGCAGTGATTTAATCCAAAGTGTCCAGCAGCGTGCATCAGATATCCACAGGCAACAGGTCGCCACAGGAGATGGGGTGGCCACACATCCCCCCCCTCACCAGACTGGAGTGGCTACTCCTAAGTGTTGTGGCTCCAGCCCTGGAACACCAACAGCAGTACACCTGCATTATGATGGAGGCTGGTTCCACACAGCAGCACGACATGGAGCATGCAGGTAATATGCCATATGTACACTTGACTGTTCTGTACACTGTATCATATGCAATATCAATGGCACAGTTGTGCCCACTGACATTAATCTCATCATTTCTGCAGGTCCCTCCAGGGTTACAGCAAGGCAGGCCATCCATGCTGGTGAGTGTGTTTAACATAACCTATAATAGTCCTGATAATGCTAGTAACAGTAGTGTAACTCAGTAGTGCTCTGTGTGTATACTGCGGGGTGTGCATGTGTGCAGGTGTGCCTGTGCCCATGTGTGCATGTGTGCAGGTGTGCCTGTGTCCACGTGTGCATGTGTGCCTGTGTCCACGTGTGCATGTGTGCATGTGTGCATGTGTCCACGTGTGCATGTGTGCATGTGTGCATGTGTACACGTGACCACGTGTGCATGTGTGCATGTGTGCATGTGCCCATGTGTGCATGTGACCATGTGTGCATGTGTGCATGTGTCCATGTGTGCATGTGTCCACGTGTGCATGTGTGCATGTGTCCATGTGTGCATGTGTCCACATGTGCATGTGTGCATGTGTGCATGTGTGCATGTGTGCCTGTGTGCATGTGTCCACGTGTGCATGTCTGCATGTGTGCCTGTGTCCATGTGTGCATGTGTGCCTGTGTCCATGTGTGCATGTGTGCATGTGTCCATGTGTGCATGTGTGCATGTGTGTATAAGTGCATCACTGGTAACAATGTCTGGAGACTGTAAACTGTGTTTCCTGTCTTCCTCCCACAGGTTCTGGGGCTGCTCTGGTGACCTGCAGCAGGGAACCTGAATCCTGTTCCACGGCTACTGGTAATGATGATATTTGTGTAATGGTACAGGAAGGTGTGTCAGGGTCTGACATTGGTCAGCCAATTGACAGTACACAGCTGTCAACCCCATCATTGCGCACAGTCATCCTGCCTGTACATCCTTTGTCACCATTGTCCCTAGGTGATGGACAGGATACAGCAGGCATAGACCAGGGTAATGTGGTACCTGTGGCACATGCGTCCCCACACAGCAGCCATGGGCAGGGTCCTCCGATGGTACCACACAGACAGTTGCCCATGGGTTCTCGTGGGAGCATCCGTGGGCGTACTGCCTCTGGCCGACATGCCCAAAGAGGTCTGTCAACCTCAGCTATGTTTTGGACTGTCATGCAGGCACAGTCACGTATGGAAAGGTACACCAGACAGGGTCTGAGGGAGCTGAGAGCATGTCGCACAGCCATGACAGACAGTATGCGTGACATTGCGGATGCTATCCGTAACTTCACCGATGTCATAGACAGATGTTGTGGGGACATATTACAGCAGTTCCACAACCAGATGTCCATGAGCCAGGGCAATGGTGGGCGTTTGCGGCGTCGACGTGGCCGTATGCTGGCAGCAGCAGCAGCTGGCAGTCGGCGCGGACGACAACAGGCTTGCGCACGCCCCCATAGTGCCAGCAGCCCCAGCAATGCTGGGTCTGTGCTGTCATCAGAATGCCCCAGGAGACCACGTGCACGTGGCTCTGGACAGTCCCAACAGGGACTTGTGTCCAGTCAACACACTCCCGCTTCTGATGACAGTACCCAGTCTGGCTTTGTACTGGATACGGTCCATAGCACCCCTGCCAGGCACAGGTACCGTGTCCATGCACACAGACACTGATCTGTATGGCCTGCCAGGTGCAGTCTGTGGCTGTCCACAAACCCCTGTGTATGGCAGCCATGAGGTGGAACTGTGTGCGTGCATACACACATGCGAAATGTTAACACCTAGGGCAACCACATACACGCACACACTGCACCAACACTGCCCCACCCTGTACTGCTGTCCCTCACCAACACACATACACACACATGTCAATTGATGGTATCAGTGGCTGACTCAGGCATACCTAATCCACACCCTGTGCATATGATGACACTGTGCCACCTCCTGCAATCTCCAACATCATTGCGGGAACAGGTAAACACGTTGCTGATGCACAGGGTGACTACATAGAAGTATTATATTATTATATTAGTAGTATCATGTTGGTAACAGTACAGTGTGCTGCTATGACTGTGTGTTTATCCCAGCATGCCTGCTGCAGTAACTGTATGAATGTCCTGAATTGTTATCTGCACCCATAGTACATACCAAAGTATAACAGCTGCACATAATTGCATGCTGGTGGTAAGGTTGTCAACAGATAGCCGCATACATGGGTAGCACAGGGGAAAGCTAACGCAAGTAGTGATATGCAATGGTGGACATGTACAGTAATGGTGTCAAGTTGCCCACAATGACTATGCCATGTGAATGTTGGCGCATGTAGATATGTGTGCAGTACCAATGTAATCCAAATCACAAATAAGTATGACATAATATCAGTTCTACCATGGGCATCTGCGCTGCGTATTCCTGGGTACATGTTGATAGTGCCTACATATTTGCATTGTTACTTACTGTTATTGTTACCCCTTCTTTGTTGTATAATGCACTACTTCCAGCCCTGTTTACTGTAGCTTTGTTTGCATGCATGTTCGCTTTGGCTTCCCTGGAACACGGCTTACACCTGCAATGCAGAGTTACAGTGCTTCTGTAGACTTCTAGTGACATCTGCATAGCATACGATACGTATGTCAACTTTACACATGACAGAACGTCACTGTCTGTCCTGTATGCATGTACGTTGACTGTGACACATTGCACACGTCTTACCTGGCATTTACCCATGTGTGCAGTCATATATGTCAGTGCTATGAAACAGTAGTGGTACACCCACACATACACACCTTCAGTATGTTATTCCCCATTGGCCCTATGTGTTGGTACTCACCATGGCAATCACACTACTAGGGTAGCATGTGCAAAGGTAACCTGTGAATCGCCTCTATGGTCCAGTTGTGGTTTATGTGAGTCATGTGTCAATGTCACAGCTGCCACATGTATGCAGTCAGCCATCACCCTTGGCCAGGAATGTACAACACATGTGTGGGATGCCACCACACAGCCAATCTGGGGACTGGTCTCTCTGAACCCAGTAATGCCATACCCTGTCAGGTGGCATGTCATATATACTACATCCTGGACAAACATCAACCCCAATCCCTGCTGGTACTATTGATAATACCCCTGAAGATGTTCCTGATAGTTTTGACCAGTTCTTTACTGAGACATTTCAGGCCCTAGCTAGCCATATACCTCCTAGCTCCCCTGGTCCTGAAAGTAGCACCCCTAGAAAACTACTTGCATTCAGCTGCCAAACAGTCGCCACTTCACTTCTCCGTACCTTGATTGAAACAGTGTAACCCACTACACTTTCTGCCAATCAACTCCCTGCCGAGTACCTATCAAAACCAGATGATGCTATTGCTTACCCCGTCTCAAAGGTAATCAAAGGAACCATGGTAGAATCTAACTTTCCCACCATCTGGAAAATGTCATATGTAATCCCACTTCACAAAGGAGGCAGCTCTACTGAATTCTCCAATTATAGGCCAATAGCTATACTCTCTCCACTTGCAAAGATTATGGAAACTTTCGTCATAGACAATTCATGCACCACCTAATCCAAAATTGCATTATGGCAGACACTCAGCATGGCTTACGTCCTCATCCAGCACTACGTCAGGCCTCCTAGCCTTTACTAACACCATAAACCATACTTGCAACACTAATTATATATCCTCAGCCCTCTTTTTGGATCTTTCCAAGGCATACGATATGGTTGATCACCAACTTGTACTCCACACCCTGCAAACATTGTCTAGATACTGGAGCCTTCCAATGGTTTCAATCCTACCTGCATGGTCGACAGCAGGCTGGCCTCTGGCAGAACAAACTCTCTAACCTTCTACCTAACACCCTCAGAGTACCACAAGGCTCTATACTAGGGCCCTTGCTGTTCTCCATCTTCATTAACGACCTTTATACTGTCATCCCAAAAGTCAGCTGTATCCAATATGCTGAAGACTCTACTCTGATCTGCTCAGCCACATCTCCAGTAGAGTTATGGTCAGCTACCCAGACCACCTTTAATACAATAGAAAACTGGCTTTCTGAACATTGTCTGATCCTAAATCCCAAATAAACTAAACTGCTGTTATTTCACCAACACGTAGGTCTACCACTTTCACCGTTACCATAACATCAACTGATGGCACAATAATCTCCCCGACCCATCTCCGAAACTATTAGGTGTCATCATAGACAATAATCTCAAATGTGACCTACATGTTAACCAGATTATCAAAGCCATCAATAGAAAACTAGGGTCACTTTACAGAATTAAAGCCTTCCTAGCCCTTCCAGCTAAAGGTGCCACAGCTCGCTCACACCTTGTTTCAACCCTTCTGTATGCATCCCCTCTACTCTTGAATATGAACAAGACTGTCCTTAACAAACACTCAATTTGCTACAACCACATTGCCAGGTTTGCCACTGGGCTGCCTTTTAGGACACATCATTGCATCAATCTAAATTAGCTTGGTTGGCTTGCAATACCCAGCCTAATACAGTATAACCAACTGATTATGGCCTATAAAATCCTCTATAATCCAGACAATACTCCTGCACTTCAAATATTATCACCCCCTATAACAATCCTAGACCGCTTTGATCCTCTAACAAATTACTACTTCAGACTAGCAGGTTTAATAACACAGCCGGTGATTCTCTCTTTGCAAACCCTGTAAGTAGATCCTGGAACTCACTTCCAGCTGATATTACCCTACTGTCCACCTTAGGTCAATTTAACAGTAGACTCAAACAACATTTGTCACTTAACTGGCTATGTCAATGTATCAAGCCTGGCTAACTCGAATGTGTAAAATCTGTGAACCACTTTACTGTGTAATTTTAATTTAATCCTGACTTGTGCTCAGGACTAAGATTAACCTGTGGAACGTTTGACTTGCTTACTTTTGTAATCTCTGTAAATAATCTGTTTGTAATATGTAATGCTAGTATTATGTAATGCTGTATCTGCTACCCACGTAGCTTGTCTCCACGGGCCTCCCCTGGAAATGGACATGCATCCAGTCGGACTATCCCAGTCAACACATGTAGGGTAAATAAATAAATCAATAAAATATATTACAGTGACTACAATACAAGTCAGACATTGACACGCACTGACAGCATGCTGAACACACTGGGGCATACGTGGGGACTCAGAATAGCAGCCTGCCTGGGCATCACACACCTCCGCAGCTGGCACATAGGCATATGTTCCATCGGAACAGAGCACATGCCACACATGGCACGCACATCCCCTGTGCCACACACTCACAGCCTGTAGGGCTACACAACACACCTGCTACAGATGTGTCAGGTACCTGTTTTGTGTGCTGCACTGGGGTCCCGCTCAACAGGCTGTATCTGGTGAAGGTCACAGTGATATGCCTCAAGGGCACTATGGTCCACCACAGCACACATGCATACAGGTCAGTCAGAGGCATGGACAGATATGACTCACTCAATGACCATGCCAGTATGGCTGCCTGAGACATACCTCCCTGGACTACATGATAGGGAACATAGAATGGATCTCTCAGCATGTGGCACAGGCCAGTATGAGCCTGATGTTAGTTGCCAACATACCCTCACCAGGTATTCTACCACTATATGTGGGAAGGATGTTGTATGTCTACATTATGTTCAGTCACCACTGTCATTCATAGGGTATCCACTGGCTGTCAACATGTGCTTACATGCTAGGGAAGCCACAATGATGTGCAAGGGTCATCTTGCACGTGACACCCATGGCCCGATGTATAATGGCAAAGCTCCTTGGTACACACATACTGCCTTATGCTGCAGGACATGGTTTACATAGCGACCTCCATGGGTATCACACAGGTTAGGACACTAACAGTGCTGCTACACAACAACAGCAGTGTACACCGGAAGATGCATGCACCAGACACTGCCCTCAGCAGGGTGAACTGCAATGTCTGTGCAGTACCAGATTCATGATTCATGGCTCACAGGTGTTACCCATCACTGACAGGTTATGCCCCATACCATGCCTGTCATCCCCTACACATGTAACACACATGGATAAGGGGGTGGTATCCCAAGGTAACACAGATACACACACCTCCAGGTTGTTGGCACAGCACAAACCATCAGGGCCTACTCATGTGCAGCTAACAGTGTGTTGGACTGCCATCTGGTTCATAGCCTGGCACACACAACCCTCCCATACACAGGAAGACCACCTATCCTCCATAACAACACTGGCAATATGACAGTCTCAAGAACTGTGTTTATATGGCCGGACTGCATCTAGCCAAACATTGTGTGTGAGCATTACTGTAGCTACAACACACTAGTTGAAGGGTTCACAGCATGTGGTCACCAAATTGCAGTGGAATGACATGTTACCACTACCACAACAGGTGGGAACATGCAGCACCTGTACATCGACTACATGTACACTATATGGCCCAGACCAGATGTGTATCCCCTGCTGTAGGTCTTTACCATAGACACCCACACTGTATAGAGACATACCATGTGCGGACCCTGCACAGTAAGACACAGTCATATTGGTATACATTGCAAATACCATTTATCCACTCTAAGCATGTGTCAGACATGGTAACTACTGCAGGTCACAGGTATTTATGTGTATGTGTCACGCACATACATCATGTGTGCAATTCCATTGCTGGTTTAGGCAATAGCATGCATTGTTATGTACAAACACCCACACAAGGTCATACTGTGTGACACAACCACACGTGACAGTTGTGGGTTACCAAAACATACCTATCTGTACTCTGACAATGGTAATAGACACAGTAGCAGAGCACACTATTGGCATTACTAGCCAACTAGCCCTGTTTGGCTGTGCTGATAGTGTGGTGACATCCCCTGTGTTTACTGGGGGAGTATGCAGCATCTGGTGTATTGTAGTATTTGCCAAAAGGATCTGTTCATTCACACTTGCATTTACACACACCCTACTACCCCCACACACATGCACACTTGCCATTTGCAGGATTCATTCTCCTACCTAACTAAGTCATGACACGTGAGAGAGACGTATTAGCAAAGCGCACTATTCGGTTTACTAGATAGTTCCGCTTCTCTGGCTATACTTATAGGGTGCTGACAACATCAGTATTTTGAAAGGGTAATGTGCATCAGGTAGTGTGATCTCCTGATTGCCAAAACTAACATGTTTTTCATACGGAAATGCATATACACAAACTCCCCACATCCAAACACACACACATGCCATTTACAGGTTTTAAACTCCTACCTAACTACATTACGATACTCGGGAGAAACGCATTAGCAGAGTGCGCTATTCACATTACTGGGTGGCTTCCCTTCTCCTGCTGTACTTATAGGGTGCTGACATCATCTGTGTTTAGAAAGGGGAGTGTGCATCCTGTAGTGTGTTCTCCCAGTTGCCAAAAGGGACATTTCCCTCACACAAATTTGCACACACACAGCAACCACCCTCATCCAAACACACACACTTGCCATTTGGAGGATTCAAACTACTAGCTAGCTATGTTATGACACTTGAGACAGACACAGTAGCAGAGCGCGCTATTCGCATTACTGGGAGGCTTTCTTTCTCCTGCTGTACTTATAGGGTGCTGACTTCATCTGTGTTTAGAAAGGGGAGTGTGCATCCTGTAGTGTGTTCTCCCAGTTGCCAAAAGGGACATTTCACTCACACATACAGACTAAACCCCCTCATCCAAACACACACACTTGCCATTTGCAGGATTCAAACCACTATCTAACTATGTTATGACACTCGAGACGGACACATTAGCGGACCGCGCTATTCGCATTACTGTGAGGCTTCCCTTCTCCTGCTGTACTTATAGGGTGCTGACATCATCTGTGTTTAGGAAGGGGAGTGTGCATCCTGTAGTGTGTTCTCCCAGTTGCCAAAAGGGACATTTCCCTCACACATATTTGCACACACACACTAACCCCCCTCATCCAAACACACACACTTGCCATTTGCAAGATTCAAACCACTACCTAATTATGTTATGACACTTGAGACGGACACATTAGCAGAGCGCGCTATTCGCATTACTGGGAGGCTGCCCTTCTCCTGCTGTACTTATAGGGTGCTGACATCATCAGTGTTTAGTAAGGGGAATGTGCATCCTGTAGTGTGTTTTCCCAGTTGCCAAAAGGGACATTTCCCTCTCACACACACAAACCCCACTCATCCACACACACACACACTGAGCATTTGGCAGGATTCGAACCCCTACCTAACTATATTATGACACTTGAGGGAGACGCATTAGCAGAGCGTACTATCCGAATTACTGGGCATCTGTTCTGCACCTGTAGTATTTCTAGGGTGCTGACATCTTTATTTCTACAGAGGTATGTAGATGTAGTACTACCTGTCAGCTGGGGGATAGCATATATATGCATTTGCAGCCACCTACGTCAGGGTCAGATATGCACATCGCACTGGCAGGTTATGTTCTATACCATGCTTTGGGACCACAGGACCTGTAACACACAACACAACCAGTCCAGAACACCACACCCACATCCAGGACACACACTTAGCTTCCCTGGGAACAGTGCCAGGATATGCAGGTATTCACATACACCATTCCAGTTGTTAACATCAGGTACAGGCATATTGTGTGTGAGAACTACTCAGGCCTCTACCACTTTACCCTACAGCCACTACAATTTGTGGGTCCATGTGCTATGGCAGAACCACACACCACAGCCACATGGGTGAATACATATTGCACCTGTCCATCTGCAACGTGGGTACTCACTGTTCCACACCAGAGGTAGACCACCATTGTTGATATCTGACCATACCCACCTTTCCCTGGACATCCATATCTCATCTCCACCCCTAGGCAAGGTTGTCACTGCACACAAACTGTGTTTAGCACAAGCAGACTCTACACTTGTGTAGACTGGGGTGGATGACTTCAGAGGGCCCATGCTGGAGGACTATACTGGCCACTCAGCATAATCCTTGACAATTGCATCCTATGAGCATGTGTACAGTTTGCATTGGTCATGCTATCCCACATATACCCATGACTGCTCCACAACAAGACACCTGTCAGCTGTACACCGCCATATATGCGTTCAACAGACAGAGTGACCTAATACATTGCAGAGCTGTAGCCCACAGAGGGAGGACATCTGTGGACAGTTCCAGCACGGCACTTCATTCACACATACTCATTACAACACAGTGTTGACAGTGGAATCGTCCAGAGAATGCAGATAGGGCTCCCCTCAGTCTGTTATTGATGGACACCTACTGTCAGAGATCCTCAGCAACCCTCTCACAGCACACACCGACAACATGGCTCTGGCTTAGCACATTCAATCCCTGAGACCTCCACAGTGCCCCTGCTTGACAGAGGCACAGCTCACTAGCCTCACATGTTGCCTTCTCTGACCTACTTTACAGTGGCATGGTAGCCTACTATCCTGGGGATGCAGATGCCAAGCACACTCTGGCTGAGCTGTCATTCCCTGGGGCAAGAAGCCTAGTATTGACCTCTACACCCATATGTTCAATTGTCGGATGCACAATATTTGTTGTTCTGTTCTACTGTTTGCAGGTCTTTATTGCCATAGCATTCCCTGTTCCTATGACCGACTTGTGTATCTGTGGCAGATGTTTGCATATGACGGCGATCCACTATATCACTTATGTCTCTGTGGTCATTTACTGTGTGCACTGGGCTGATTGCTGTGTTGTGGTTGGTTCCTGGACTGACACGTACAAATACCAGATATGTGTGGCCAACTGCTACACAGAGATATGACCTAAGTGTGTGAGCATGCCCAGTTCAGCCTTTCCATGGCATGTTGCCTGACATATACCTCATTTATCAAAGTGTGCGAGCATACCCAGTGTGAGCTTTCCATATGTTGCACTCTGAAGTCCACCACATATTTGGGTGTGTGTGACCTTCGACATTATCGCACGTTTATGATTGTCTGTTGGGTGTCATGTTGTGTACTAACTGGCTAACTGCTTTGTGTCTGCCACAACAGGGATTATACTGTGCCTGCAGGAATTGCATGGGATACTTTGCAGACAGTTCTCAACATACTTTCATAATGACCTAACACTGTAGTACCGTATAGTGTACTGGTTTGGTACTTTCACTGTGGTGGACAGTATCCTGGGCTTTAGTCCTATCACTGCTTGACATCTTCATAGTGAACACAACAGACTGTGTAGGGGCCAGGTGTGCACATATGACCATGTTGCAATATGTTCAGATATGGACTACCTACACCAGGCTCGTCCAACATTGCTAGTGTATTCCACAACATGGGTGGACATTGGCAAACACTAGCGATGCTCCGTAGTGCATTTCTGATGGTAGTCACAGGGTGTGTTTGTCCTTCGACACACATTGTAACTGGAGTTTACCATTACATATGTCATGGTTGGTATACTGTGCCTCTGTCTACCTCTGACATAACAGTGATACCCAGGGTAGCCTACCATCTCCCATACACTCATCAGGATGCCTCTTGAGGGGTGTCGATATGTGGCACTCTGGCTGACCTGTACCAGGAGTTTACTGAAGTGTGGGGGTGCCTTCTGTGTTATGGATCATTCTGTACAGCTTGTCCTATGTATTTCAGTGCTGGGGTTCAGGTCTCTCATGTGCATAGCTCACTGCCATTCAGATTGTACAAGGTGCAACATGTTCATTCATTCCAGGTTGGACATGGCTTCATACATCAGGCACAGCTTTCCTGTAGCTGGGAAGGATGGCGGTGTGTGGGGCTGCAGTTTGTTTACTCAGGCAACACATGGCATCTGTTCATGCTCTTTGCTACCCCTGGTGGGGTACTGTTGTGGACTTTACAGTTGATGGAGGTGTCTGCTGTGGTATATCCCACAGGGGCTATTGTAGTCAGTTGTGATGCTGATGGAGGATGGCTGCAGAGCCAGAGTGAGTTCCCCTTATCTACATCTGCCAGCCTTCATGTTTGGGTGGGTATATGGTACATGTTTCTGCGAACACTACAGACACATGTTTGTCCAGTGCAGGATATTTATTACCTTTTGTACCCAGGTCTCACATTACATGTTAGGTACCTCATGGGTTAACACCTGTGTGGTAATTTGTGGGCACTTACTGTATATCCACGGTGGTTGTCTATACACAGTTCTGCGATTAGCTTGCTGACATGGCTATGGCTACAGTTGTCTGTTTGTAGGTGGCCCTTTTGTGGGTTGCTTGTGTCAGCTGGGGGTCGGGTATGGTGGTCTGTTTGTACTCCTCTGCATACATGCTCAGTCACAGTCCTTCCATGTTGGCCTATACCTATGGGACATGTATACAGAACGGGGGGGGGCAAGACCAGGCCTTGTGGGATGCCACTCATATCCGCTTTGTAGTCTGACATGGATGCGGCATGTCTGACCATGTCAGTTCTGTCCTTGGTCTGCTTTGTAACCCCTCTACTGACATAGGGGTGTATATTTAAGCTGGTGAACATATCCATACTGAACACGTACGGTATTGTCTAGAAGCATGTGCACGGTCCAGCTACGCTGTGTGGACCACATAGCCCTCATCAATGACCTTAATGACTGCTTCAAATGGGTCAGACATGTTTAGGGGCCGGTTCTGCAGTTACAACAGCCACAGTGTGTAGGGTCCAGTATCAGTAGGTCCACATTAGCCTTCTGTCTGTGGTACATACTGATCCTTTCCATAGCTGTGCAGAACAAGCTTGTCAGGATCCTGGAGTATCCATTCAGGCAACACCTTTGTTGTGATGGACCACTGTTGTTGTACACTGCTCTTTGGGTACATATCCTGTGGTAAGGCTGACATTGGCCAGTAGTGTGATTTTGCATTCCATTACTCTTGGGGTCCATGTTGGCCTCAGCACAGGACACCATCACATACCTTTGCTGCTGTGTGTTCTGCTTTGCAGATGATGGCTGTTACCTCAGCATCTGCAATGTCAGGGGACCATCTGCTGGGATAGGTATTTTGCACTCACTGCACCTGACAGGTTGTATTTTAGCAATATGTGTGTGTGTTTGGTATGTTGTTTGTAATATCTGTGTGATTCGGAGCATATCTGTGGATGCCCAACATGGTTCCTACCATCAGTTGGGTAAGCCTTGTGATTATCCTTAGTGTCCTGTACGTTTTGTATCTTCATAGGTTCATGGGTTCATAGTAGGCTAGACACCCTAGGCCATTAGTAAGCCTAGCTAGAGTGTGTGTGTCTTTCACCACCCTTGCTATGTTCAATTATCGCCATTTATGAGGTTCTTCACTGTGCCTCTGTCTGGTCGTGACACAGTGGGGACCCCCAGTATACATGTACGGTCGCCCATCCACTTGGCAATATTCCTGTTGAGGGGTGTCAGTGAGGGCTCTGCCTACCATGGGTTGGGATCCTGTTTCTGGGTGTGGGGAGCCTATGGGTTATGTATCTGTCCCTCCAGCACATCTTATTTCATTATGTGTTGAGGTTGACATCTGTGACTCTCACAGCTCCAATGGCTTTGATTTCCTGTGGTGTAGCATATCCATTACTCCTGTGTTGGACATGGCCTGGTACAACAGACATACAATGCCTCTGTGTAGGCAGTGTGTGACTGCAGTCAGCTGGGGTGTCTACAGCCAGGCAGCATATGACATATATTTCACACCCTTTATCCTGTTGGTGGGGTAACTATGAGGTCTTCGAACCGCTGCAGGTGTCATGTATGGTACATCCCATATGAGTCATTGTACTAGATTATGGGTCTGATAAGGGAACAGTACAGCGGCACAGTGACCTCTGTTGATGTTGATGTGAATCCTTTCATGATACGGTGTCCAGTATCAACAGTCTTCATAGCCACATTGGCATTGTGGCTGTCACATGACAGATTAATGTCGACCTGTGTCTCTAGGTCCCTGATGACTCCTTGCATACATAATGGTTTGACACCTATGTGGTACTTTGTGTACCTTGTCTGGTATTTGGTGGGACATTCATACTGTCCAGTGTCTTCGGATGTCTGGGTGGGGTTCTTGTGTGTGAGAGTGTGGTCTGTCGCATGCTACATACTGTACAGCAGTTTTGACTACAGTTATGTGCACATGGGTGGTGTCCGCTGCTTTGTGCATTGTCAGTTACCTGGCTATATGGGTGTCTGTGCTGCATATGGATACTCCCCCTTCCTTTGATGTCTTGGTGCAGGTGTTGGGGCCATAACACATGGTATGTGGTATAACCTAGTAGTGCTGGTGTGCTATCACTAGGCCTGCAGCAGGCTTCTGTCACTGGACAGGCATCAATGTTCTCCATAATGGGAAGTGCCTCAGGGGCATGCATATTGCAGTTTACACATCTGGCATTGGTCAGCATTATCCTTATGTTTCCTACCACTTATGTTTTCTAGGGTGGTGGGTAATCTTTTTGGCCTTGCCTACATACGGCTCTATGGAGGCGGCAAAGGCCTTATCCGGTTTCCAGATGCACACGGGTAACAGCTGACAGCCATCCCTGTAACAGCAGCATGGCTTGTCATGCTTGACATCTCCAGCAGACACACATTACACCCTCTTGGACTGACAGCTGTAACTGTGCCAGCTGTTAAACATGAGCATTCTGTGTTTGTACTGTGGCATCATTCTTGGTGAGGGTTGGATGCTGCACACAGCCAGTGTCATCCCGCCCTGGGGTACATACTCGGAGGGACCATCCATGTCTGATTTGATGTTGACCAGAGAGGTACATCTCAGGTAATTCACACCAGCATGGACATTGAGTGCATCATATTTCTGCTTGCTTTGGGGTGACCTGCGTACTTGTGTTAAGTGGCATTTTGTGGCAACCTACAAGCAGCTTACTCTACCCTTTCCCTTGTTCAGTCTGGTGAGTGGGACAGCTGTGTGTCTGCCTATACAGACACCTATTACGACTGTATCAGGCATGTTGTTTCTCCTTCGGGCCTGTGACTGTTTGGCACACCAGCTTTGCGTACTATTCGTTACATGTGCTATGTTTGAAGGTTGTGGTTGCTTGTGATCTACTTTGGAGGCTTCTGTTGGTGTGGTGTGTTTGTAATTAAGGCCTCCGGGAATATTTGTCTGTGTTTATGTGTTTGGTTTACAGTTGTGGTAGGTCTATGTGGGACTGGGTTTGTGGTGTATGTGGTTACCTTCTCCACCTGACTAGTGTTGACAGTACTGAGTTGTTGGAGCTCAACCTCTGGTTTGGATACATGGATGCATCTACCACATATGTTTGTATTTATTGGGGGGTGTTGTGGTTGTCTGTGTACTTGGTACTGGCGTCACATTGCCTCTGGATTCATAGATTATACTTGTTGTGGCTGGACTTAGTGGATTGTATGTGTGGACATATGTTGTTGCCATACTACTGGTCAGTGATTACTTCCCTTTTTATGTTTGCTCTATCATGTGGTAACTTCCTCATTATCTTGCATGGTAATGGCTGGAGGCCAGCATGCCAGATGCCTGCGTGTATGGCATTGTGTGTTGTTGTTATTTGTGATTGCATACTCCAAGCATTCCTGGCTGTGTTCATGGAATGCCTGTATAACATGTTCTGTGGTGTGTCCCATATTCTGCACTTGCACAGGGCCTTTTGTGGATTCAACATCGGTTTTGAGGGCTGCAACCTATACTTTACACATGTTTTTCACTGTGGTATTCTGGCCAGGGACTGGGGTCAGGGTGTGTATATCCAGTGTGATTACTCTATGGTCTGGTCTTACCAGTGAGGGGTACACTTCTCATCTTGCCATCCAGTACACATGTTGCTGATTATCACATCCAGTATGCTTACCCCTCTTGTGGGAGTAGTACATTGTTCCTGGGCATTTTGGTTTATGGAATCTGGGTAATTTTCTCCTACTGTGTTGGTGCTAATACAATGCTACCAGTGTATGTCTGGGTATTTTCAGTCGAGCAATATAATGTGGTTTGGGGGACTTGATATATTCATGTATTCCGACATAGGCCAGGTGCTGTTCCTGGTATTAGGACAGTGGTCTGCAGCAGGCTATATACTGCGAGGCAGTTTTAGCCATTGGTATTTGACCATGGATATTCCATGCTGCTTCTTGTTGTAGTACCAACATGGGGGTGTCGTTATCCTTGCCATTTCTTGCTAGTCACCCTCCTTTTGTAGCTTGTTCCATGTTTTGCGGCTGTACAGCACAGTATGAGGTGTGACCTGGTAGTGTTAGGGTGCTGATGTGAGCCTTGCCCAGTTCTCTATTACAGGACTGGTATCTACATTCTCCTTACTGTGTGCGTTTACACTGCACATATCTTGCTGTTTATAAATCTGTCATGGGGTAGTATTACATCTAGGGTACTATCCCTTGTAGAACCTATGAGGTTGGGTTTGTGTTTTGAGACTTACCTATTCAGGGCATGCTGTGGGTACTGACAGCCTTTGCCAGTATCCATGAGGCATGGCATGATAGGTGCACGCCACCCCTAGCAGGTGGTGCATCATGTCAAACTCCGCATATCTTCCCAGCCTGTAACACATTGGCTCCCCTTTGACTGACTGCATTACTTCAGCCAATTATTGTACTTGATCATCTTGTCTTCATAGTGTGGCATCATGCTTGGTGAGGGTGAGATGTTAGGCAGGGTCTTCATGTTTGCATATACTAGATGGTGTTACATTGCTTAACACATGGCAATCATGCCTCAGGTGGTGCTGCAGGGCTGCCTCTGTCGGATGCACATACTACACTCCCTGTACATGTTTGAGAGCAGGTTGTGTCATGTTAGGCATCCCTGTTACTATATGAGTGAGTCAGAGAGGGGTATCATTCCCAGGGTTCCTACTGAGCCAGTGTATGTGCTATGTGTTGCCTCTTTGCCAAGGCCAGGGCATACTGGGCACGCCTCCTTCTGCCTTCTGGGGCAGGCTCAGGTTGTTCCTCCTCTGAGTCACGCTCTACCTGTGATGGCCTTGGCAATGGTGGGGGGCTGTTTGGCCCGGCCCTATGCTGGTCCTGCTGCAGCTGTTTTCGCAAGATCATATTATGTAGTATAGCACATACCATGACAATTTGGGTACAAGCAGTTGGTGTGTACTGCAAGGCTCCACCAGATGTGTCCAGACACTGGAACTGTGACTTGAGCAGCCCAAACACACACTCTATTACATTACGTGTTTGTGCGTGTGCCTCATTATGGCGTTCCTGTTCAGGTGTGTGTGCGTTTCTGATGGGTGTCATCAGCCACGGCTCCAGTGCATAACCTGCATCCCCCACTAGGTGTCCGTGTGGGATGTCCCCATTGGCAAATGTCTGGTACAGCTGCGTCAAATGCCAGATGTGGGAATCATGATAACTCCCAGGGCAGCCAGCACACACATTCATTATTATGCCCTGGGCATCACACACGACCTGGCAGTTGATGGAGGGGAAGCCCTTGCGGTTAATGTATGCCCTACCCCACTCACCAGCTGGTGCTTTGATGCGTATGTGTGTGCAGTCTATTGCACCCAGTACCTCAGGGTATTCCGCTATTTGCTGGAAGAGATGCATATTGCTGGCCAATACCTCACGGGCATTGGGGAAATATACATGATCACCTACATGTGCTGACATGGCATCCAGGAACTGGTGTAGTACCCTGGAGGCTGATGCCTGTGATATCCCCATCATATCGCCAGTTGGTCTCTGGAAGGTACCTGTTGCTAGTATTCTTAGGCCAACACATACCTTGGTTTCCACTGGGATGGGTTCCCCTCTGTTGGTTCTGTGTGTGAGGCATGGCCTGCACAGCTCAACAATTTGCTGCAGGAGCTCTCTGTCCACTCTATAGCGCTCTACTATCTCCTGCTCATGTAACCCGTGGTAGGTGACCCTGGGCCTGTACACTCTTCTCCGTCTCCTCACTGTGGGTTGTCTGGCACCATCTGCATTGTCACCACCCTCAGCAAGTCGCCTATGTCTCATTATGACAGCTATGGCAGCCCCTAACATTTCTGCTCTGAGTGAAGCTTTTTCAGTTTTCACTTCTATTAGCTTACTCCTGTCTTGCAGTGTCTCTTAATGGAAACATCCTGCACTACTGTTTGCATAGTTTTAAGTGCTGGGCTGGCCTACTATTCTGCCTGTGTAATTGCCTGCTTCTAATTATTTTCACCTGCTAGCTTCAGCAGTTATCCCTGCTAGCTTCCTATTAATTCTGTTGCTTCCTTTTTACTCTCTGTTTCCTCAGGGGGGAGCAACGTGCATACTATCTGAAACACGCCACAGTGGCTTACACGCGCACACGCTTACACGGTTCAGAATCTACTTATTTGTTTAAACGCGTACCCGCAAACACTGTTACACATCTGCCAACAGCCTCCAACATACTCAGCCTGCCTTACACGCGCATACACCACGCAAACAGTGTTAAACATCTCCCAACACGCTCCCACATGCTCACACTGCCTTACACGCACGCACACTGTCCTACTTATGCTTCATGGTGCGACGCGCGATGCATGCCCAGCAAGAAACTTTGGTGTAGGTAACAGTGTACACCTTCCATTTCTTGACTTTCCATGACTTATCTAGTGGCACACCTCTTTCCATGATCTGTGCCTGTCATCTGTCATGTTACATTGGCCTCCAATGAACTGCATTTCTTTCTACCATTCCCCTGTGATGTCACCTATCTCCTACTCTATCCCTCCCCCTTTTGTATCTCTTACACTACTCAGACTGTGCTCATTTGGTATGTGACTGTGAGATTCAGTATCCGAACCCTCATTTACATGAGATTGCCTACTAATGCTTAGTTACATGTCTTAGACTCAGCTTCCCCTCTTACCAACCACTACACAGTGGCTATGTTGGTTTTGGTCTGCTGGTCCCTGCATTGTCATTCCATGTATTGCATGAAACCCACATTTGTGGGTTTATAACCTTCTTTTTATGTTTTATACAGCGCAGCCCGCTTGCTGGGCTGCGCTGGGTTTAAACATCAAAATATATATATTTTAATATTTTGCATCGGGTTATCTTGCCAATGGCCACATATTTGGCCATTCGCATGCTGCCTGAGTCATATGCAACCTTTTTTTTGAGCTGACATCGCTCCGTTGTGGAATTTGCAGAAATGTACTCAGTTGTCAGCTGAGTACATTTCTGCAGCTAAAACGTCTTCTACACGGACTGGTTTCTGCTTCGTGGATCGCTAATATACCTCATTTGCATACCTTTCGGATGCAAGTGAGGTATTTAGCATGTCCACGCCCAGTCCGTGTAAGAGACGTTTTAGCTGGTCTCTTACATGGAGCTTAGGGCTGTTCCTGGATCGCGAGGCTTGCATGGAGTGTTGCACGCCTCTTACACTCCGTGCAAGCCTTCGTGAATCCTGCCCATAGTTATCCCCCACCATGATGTGTTGTGTCCTATTATTAACCACAGTTTTACGTACTAAAGTATATGTGGATTGCTACTTAAAAAAATTATTTGCCAAGTATCCTCTTATGCTGAGTACTGTCAAATACACTAGCAAAACTCAAGATAAGAAGTATGCATTTGTCATCAAGTGGTGCTATTTCTTTAAAGAATGCAGTGAAAGTCAAAATGTAACCTTTCCTTTCCAGAAATCCATATTATGCAATATCTAATAGAAATAGTTCCATTTAATAGTTTCATATAACATTTTTTAAAGGTTCGATTATTGGTGTTCTGCAGACATTATTTTCACTGAGACTTCCATGTCTATTAGTATTTTCCCTTTTCTCTGTATTCTAGCTTCTTCATGGTATTTCCTTATTTAAAGTAAATTACTATTTTCAACATGGTTTACTCTGTTATCATGGGTGTTCAGCATTTTATTTGTGTATGCCTTTCTTATTGATCTCATTGGCTGTGTTTGCCCCTCTGGCATATTTTTCTCATAGCTTATTATTTGTGTCTGCATACTTTATAGTAAAATGTTTTTGTTTTTTGCACTTGTGTACACTTTATCTAAGGTTGGGCATTGCCTGTTATAAAGATTCAGTTCATCACAACATCAGCAATATGTTTTGCAAGTTTTCTGTAGCTGAGTGTATTTTTGTGCATGTGTGTTCATGCATGCATGTGTGTGTGGGGTGTGTGTGGAGGTGTGTGTGCCTGATCTTATTTTGCTTTATATCTTTATTTTAATCCTATAACTTTTCACTTCTATTTTATTAACCTCTTTTTATTTACACTCACTCAGTCTTCTTTGCCAAAATATCTGAAATGTCATAAGATTTGATAAAGGCAAACATTTGGCTTATATAATGATTTTTCTTAATCTTTCACTGCTAGATGACTATTTCATCTGTGCTATGATTATAGATTAGTAAAATAAACTTTTCAATTCTGGAATAGCATTCCATTGGATTTGTACACATTGCTTTGGCAAATATATTTTTCAAAACATCTTCTGTTGTAATTTTGTAAGTCTAATCACCTAACTTATAATTCTTCCTGAATACTATCAGATCTTTTATTCTATAACTTGCTCCTGACATTAATCTATGTGCCTGTTACTATTTATGGTGACTTACTGTCTTTCCTGGTTTTTACCTACATTAAAACAAGTTTTTATATACAGTAAGTAAAATGTTTTGTTTTGCATGTAACAGCAATATTGATGCTATCAGAATGATTGCTATATTAATTGCACTAGGTCTGACATTATCTGTGCATATATATTACATGTATTATGCAATGTATGGAGCATTTTTCTTGGGCATTGTTTGAAAATCTGTACTGCAAGGTATGAATTTCTCTGTTAACATAAATAAACATAATAAACATCTATAAATTTATAATGTATAGCTACAGCTACCATCCTGTTATAATAAAGATGAGTGGGTTCATCTTCCTTTTGTCTATGGCACTTCTAAATTTGTTTGATTAAGAGTCAACCTTTTGATTCTGGTGTTCCTGGAGTATAATATTATTTTTTTCTTCTTTTCTCTCTAACTTTCTGTCCTTTTAAAGACATCAGGGAGACAGCTTTTTGTTTAGGTGTGTATGTGTGTGTGTGTGTGTGTGTGTGTGTGTGTGCGAGAGAGAGAGAGTCAATGGTGGGGTGCCTGTGCCAGTTCTGTACACCAGTGTACTTACCACATAAAAGTGCTGATTAACAGCAGTGCTAATTACCAGTAAGTAGAAGACATGCAAATTATCTGATGAGGTCTTTCATATGTGTGTTGCTTTACTTGCTGTCCACTTTTTAAAGGGGAGCTTTAGAAGTTTAAATAATTGCATTAGGGAGACAATTGTTTTGTTTTGTTTAGTTATTTTTTAATTTTATGTATTGGGGGATATGTGTGTTGCATCACTTGCTCTCCAGCTGTCCAAGGGGAGTGTTTGGAATTTAAATATTTGCATTTGGCAAGCGGACACAAGTACAGAATTAAGAACCAACTTTTTTGGTTCTGGTGTCTCTGAAGTATAATAATATTATTATTATTTTTTTTCTTTTCTGTCTAACCCCCTGTCTTTTTAAAGACATTAGGGAGACAGCCATGTTGTTTATGTTATTTATTTTTTAATTTTGTGTATTGGGGTGCATGTCTTTTGCTTTGCTTGCTCCCCACATATCAAAGGGAAGCTGTTGTAGTTTAAATACTCTTGTTTGTCAACTGGGTGTGAGTACAGAAGATTAAAATTCAGCCTTTTAATCTGGTATTCCTAAAATATATTATTTTTTTCTTGTCTAACCTCCTGTCCTTTTCAGGATATTGGGGAGACAGTGTTTTGTTTACTTTATTTATTTTTATAATTCTGTGTATTGGGGCATGTTGATGGCTTTACTTGCTCTCCGCCTTTTAAAGTGGAGCTTTTGGAGCTTAAATACTTGTGCTGTCAAGCAGAAGTAGGAACAGCAGATACTCGCAACTTGTGTTGACACGAATGTCTATCTTTGTGTGATAACAGTGATTACAGGGAATATGGGATGATGGGTTAACTTGTAAGTAAGGAATTCCATTGTGGATTTACTTTGGCATTAATATGACAACCTTGTATATTAGTTAATAGTCAATTATATTTCATTTTTTTAATATATATGTGAGTACTATATTTTCTTACTGTTGGGTACAACTGTAGTACTACAACTGTAGTACTGTTGGGTACAACTGCCATAATTTTAACAGTTTGTTATTATTTGTGCTGGCATATTATAATATATAAAGCACATTGTCAACTTAACTACAGAACTATTCATTAACTTTTATTTGGTTTACCTGTTTTTATATATTGTGTAATTAATAACTAAATTACAACTAGCTAATAATCGAATCAAAGCTTCTATTTAGCATAGTGTAAAATATTTACTGGTATTTTTATAAAGGCTATTTTATGCATACTTCTAAATTCTTTAAGATATATTTTTGTATGATTACTTTTATTTCTTGTTTACTATTATTTTGGTGAACCTGCAGTAATATTTATTATCTTTTAATGGTTTAGTCTACCTTGGTATATTAATATTTTACTAATTTGTGAATTAGGTTCTATCTACTAATCTACAAATATTTTTGATAAACTTAATTAAAGTGAAATATTAATTGAGCATCGGGGATAGTACTTCTATTTTTACAGATAAAACATGATAGACTCCTTAAATTCATAAGTAAATTCTTTCTAGACCTATTAAGGCATTTGACATGGTAAATCACCAGCTACACCTAGACACACTAAAATCACTCTCTATAGATAATCTAGCGATTAGCTGGTTTCATTCTTACCTGAGTGACAGACAACAAGCTGTACTATAGAAAGATAACCTATTCCCCCTATTACCAGTCACCCTTGGAGTCCCCCAAGGTTCTATATTAGGTCCCCTCCTATTCTCCATATTCATTAATGACCTGCACAAAGTTATCCCAGATGTAACATGTATTCAGTATGCAGATGATGCCACACTAATATGCTCTGCCACCTCACCCACAGACTTACAATCCTTATCCCAAATCACTTTTAGCAAAGTAGAGAACTGGCTCACTAGTTGCCGTCTACTATTAAACCCGAATAAAACCAAACTATTACTCTTCTCCCCTACTCACAAAGCCCCCTCACCACCTCTCATCGTAACATCTAACAATGGCACCATAATTTCCCCAGAACCTTGTACTAAACTACTAGGGGTAATCATGGACAACAACCTAAAGTTTGATGCTCACATAGACAAAACTATCAAAGCAGTTAATAACAAACTAGGCTCTTTATACAGGATTAAACAATTCCTAACCCCATCTGCCAGAGCGGTTATTTCCCGGACACACCTGCTATCACCCCTTCTTTATGCCTCACCCATCTTCGTAAACCTAAGCAAATCAAACCTTAATAAATTTACTAGCTGCTACAATAATATAGCCAGATTTGTTACAGGTTCAGCTTATAGAACCCATCACTGTCTAAACCTTCAATCCCTAGACTGGCTAGAACTACCCTATCAACTTCAGTATAACCAACTTATAGTCATTCACAAAATTCTCTTCCAACCAAACAATACACCCATACAGAAAAATGTTATCACCCCCTACAGTAACCTAAAAGCCCTCCACTCTTTCAACAGAATGGTAGTACAAACTACTAAAGCCAACAATTCAGCTGGTGAATCACTATACTCCAACTCTGCTGGTAAAAGCTGGAACTTGCTTTCTGCTGAACTTACTACTTTGTCCTCCTTATCCCAATTCAAACATTCCCTAAAGAAATACCTAAAAACACACTGGCTTTGTCCCTGTACAAACCCTGACTAACCCCACTTAAACAGAAGCTATATATGACAACCTTGCTACAAGTATAAAACTCTGATCCTTTAACTGGTCAGAATTAATTTGTCTCTCACCTGCTGGTAAGATTTGACATAAAGTTGATATTATGCATGTTAGCCACCTTAAGGCTACGTGTTTCCCCTTTTCAGATGAAATCTCTAACTATTTCCTTCTCATCTGTTACCTTCCATCCATTTCCTGTCTGTACTTCAGAAAAACATGTATCTGTGTGTATATGTCATTAAACAAATATCCATGTTGTTATAGTACAATGTAAGAATTTCACTGTATTTACACTTGTTATGTACATTTGGAGCTTTTCTCCTCAGGCCGCCTCTGAAAATGGACATGTATCCAGTCGGACTTTCCTGGTTAACAAATGTAAAATAAAATAAAAATAAAATAAAAATAAATAAATAAAGTATTTGACAATTTGATAAAGTCCAGTTGCATATTGCCTTTATTGTCTTAACTGTCTAAACATTCAGGAACTGGTTAATATAATTAAAAGTAATATATCTGCCAATGTCATTATGGCAAAACTTTTCCTTCATTAAACACATTTGTTAATGACTGGAAGGTTTATGTCTGAATGGAAAAGGACTAGTGTTTTAATAATTTCATTTAGTCACCAATCATTTTACTTATAGCAAATAATAATAAGATTGAGATTACCAAGAAAGAGGAAGTTAAAAAAAGATAAAAGATAGTATGTAGTAATAAGACTAAGTGCAAAAAGAAATGCAATGATTTATTCTCGATTTTCCTACTAGAAAATGAGAAATACAGTAATGACAATAATGTGTTAATACAACATAATGGAATTAATTATTTGTTTCATAAGAATGATACTAATGCATTAAGCTTGGAAGACAGTGAAAAGTTCACCTCGACTTAATAGTGATTATTTGAAGGGGTCAGTTGATGGTAATGATAACACATTAACAATAACTGACTGTATGATGTTACAAAGGTCATTCCTGTGCAGACAAGTGGTACTGATGTTGCGAAAGATACTACTGTGTTTAATAAGCAAACTTATCTTTACCCTGAAGTTACAATACTTTAACTCTGTTAACATAAAGAAGGTTAATACTGAACTTAGAGGCGGTCTCTGCTTGGCATACAAAGCCATGTCTGACCCAGTGTTGCTAGACATGCTTCATCTGAAAAAGTCCCAATCCCTCTGCACCATACACTCCAAAGACCTCAACCTCATCACCACAATAAACAGAACTTGCTGGAGGGACAGGTTCCTAACCCAGAGACTTCCCACACTCTGGAATAGACTCCCCATTCATGTCAAGCAGAGCACTTCACTAGCCCTCTTCAAGAAAAATCTTGACGAGTGGATGGGAAACAGGAAAGTCACTCCAGGGATCACTTCAACTGCCTTGCTCGATAGAGGCACAGGAAACTAATGTCCGGCAACAGGATGACTGGCAATATTCTTGGGCTAGGCTTGTGTTGGCTCTAGGGCCATTAGCCTTGTACCCATCTATGAATCTATGAACATAGTAATCAGATCTATCAGCAGACATGTGGTATTGATGTTGCAAAAGACACTACTAGGATTAATAAGCAGACTTGTCTTAACCCTGAAGTTACTACACTAAACTGTAATGACATAAAGAAGGTTAATATCGAACATAGCAACCAGACAATTGATTTAGAAAAACAATTAAGTAAAAATGTTATATTAATGAAAAGAGACAGAAAAGTAAATAGGGAAGAATGTTCAAATAATACTGATAATGTTAATATAACAAAGCCTGATAGACCTACTCTGGATCATAATACAGAGTTTTCCTTGGAGGTAATCTTGGGGAGGTGTTGATGATGAGTTATTCCCTGTTGAAATCTGTTACAAAAGAACTATGTGAACATGATAAAGATTTATTTACATTATCAGCTTTGCCAGGACTAAAACTTGAAGATATTAAAAACATAGTGAGGAAAATTACTACAGTTGGCCTAAATCAACTTAAATCCACTGCCTTAAATCAAATGAAAATTTTAAAACTGGATATTATTGAACAGATTGAGTCTAGTAAAACTGATTTTACTTTCTGTGAAATCAAAACATCTAAGGCCTTTTCAGGTTACATGTTTACCAAGGCTCATGTGTTCAATAATTGGTAACAACAACTTTCAAGTCTTTATCAAATAAAGTTAATTAAATACTGGGCAGACTGTGTTCTTGATTACAAAATGGTTGCTCAGGATAAGTTACTTCTAAACAGGTATGATGCCTTCTATTTCTCTAACAAAATAAATTATTTAAAGTGCTTTTTAGGGGACAAGACATTAGGCATCTAATTAGAACATACACTAGATATGATACACCTTTGAATTGCTATTTTTTTAATGCACACAGTCTGGGTAATAAATTCAATGAAGTAATTGGATTAGTATATGAAGATAGTTACCAAAAATTGCAATAGTTCAATCATGGAATACTTTTTCTTTTGAAATAAGATACTATATTAAATAAGAATATCTATAAGAAAATGGTAATGGTTGAAGGGATTACTATGTGGAGTCACACTTCTATTTCATCTTTTCTAGTTAAACTCATACCAGAACTGTAATGCATAGTCATTCGGATAAGGATAATAGGCGCAACAATGATACTCACATTATATTGTATTACTATAAACCAAGTATGAAGAACATTAATCACACTGCATATCTGCATAAATTTAAAAGAATTCTTGATTTTAAATACCTTGGAATATCCTGGGAAGATTATTCTATTAAAGCACACTTTGAACAGGAATTTCTGAATATGACATTAAAGGTATGACACAACTTGTTTTTTTTTTTTTGAAAATACAAGAGGATAACATCTGCTTCATTATGTTAGCAGAAATATTGCTGAAATAATTGTAAATGTTAATGTAATAATGCCCCTTGATTTAACTGATCATAATTCCATAAAATTTGGTCTTAAGTTTAAAACAACTCAAGCAAAGTTTGTTAAAATACAGTTTTAGATTGATTATAGTAAGTTGATATATGCAATTTAAAAAAGGATTGGAGTAGGTTAATCAATTCACATTCTTTGTCTTCTGCATATCAAATGCTCTAGTGTAAAATCAACTCAAACTCATCACATTGGGAATAGACATGATCTCTTACAGTGGGATAAGGAACTAAGCAGAATTCTTAGAAATAAGGAAAAACAGTTCAATGTTTAAAATACTATGCAACTACTAAGAATACAACAATCTGTAATCAGACATATAAAATTTTAAAATGCAAAAATTAGAGTGACTAGAAGTAAATATGAGGTTAAGATAGCTCATGACACATCAAACAAGAAATCCTTTTATAAATATCTTAATTCTTTAAGGAAAATACTTTGATAACTGCAACATTTCAAATAAACAGTTGTAATGTTTGTCATCTCTGGACTATATGAAACAAATTTAACAGTTTTTGCATCCATTTATAATGACTGTGACAATGTGAGATATTGCCAGCTATGCCAGGAGAAGTAGGGCAGTGGATGTATAACATAAGCCAGCATAGCTAGCTGGAGTTTTGTAAAGAATTATATATCATTTGTACATCAAGTTGATTTGCATAAGTGCTTATGCTGAAAATGTATTTGTAAAGTTGCTTGTGTTAAAAATGTACCAACAGTAGGTCCTGATGGACAGAAAACGAAATACATCCATATGTCAGACTGTATTGTAACTATTGGAATTAATGTACTGTAACAGAGGATACTGGAAAAGAAGAGGTTAATCTCAGCCCAACTAACTTTGAAAAAAAATTTGAAATTAAATTACCTGGAAGGTCATAAAGATTGTATCTTACAGTTCTGGTTGCAGCCAGAGGCAAAATGTCTGTGAAAACAAGGACTAGGAATCCTGCTGTATTGTCCTTAGCAGTGAACTAATTGCTACCCTGGAAGGGTGGAAGTGTTGAAATGGTTTTATGGCTTCCAGATGCTATAAAACATCTTAGCAAAGCTGTATCCATGTGCATGGTAACACATATGTGTGAGATTCTGGTTCAGCTTCTAGTAAAGGGGGGGTGGGTAGTATGGGAACCAGAAGTCAGATGACCAGGGGTGTGTGATGTCATTCTGTAATCCAGCACTGAAATAATGTTTTAGTACTAGATGAGACAGAAGTCCCAATGCCATCTGTTTCTGAAACCTGACATAGTAGGATCACTCACCCACTTCATCTTGCCTTGCTTTAGTAACTAAGCAGAGCATGGTGATTCTTTAGATCAGTCAGGAAAATATAGTGAGATTAGTTAAGTACTGTTTTTCTATATCTGTGTGAATATATTCATCTGTGTTATTTTAATATTTACTGTGATTGAAACCCTGGTATTTATTGTAAATATATATTTATTATTTTTATGTTATTTTATTATTTATTATTAAATATATTTAAACTTTTCATAGTGGCTGGTCTTTTTGAGAATATTTTAATCTTTGAGAGTACTTATATTTATTTGGTGACACTGTGGCCACTCCTGGAATCCTTGCTGCATTGGTCAAACACTGTCATTTACATTAGTATTAATTTTACTCAGTATAATTGGATACCCTGGTAACATCCTTAGAGTAGCTGGCTTTGGAGTGTCCTGGTGGCAGTATCTACCTCATAATCTGGGCAGAGGGGCATAGCTAGTAAATCTGTGCCACCCTTTCCCAGGTGTGTGTGTGTGTGTGTGTATGTGTGTGTGTGTGTGTGTGTGTGAAAATCAAATCTCAAATAGTGTGTGTGTCAGCTACTTGGAGCAGGACACAAAGCACTGGTTTCACCGAGAGAGTGATGGAGGACTTGGCCTGGGACACTCAGCTGAGGACTCAACTCTATAGCTGAGCCAGTGGGTAGTCTTACTGGGGGCCTGGAGAGAGAGAGCGGGGAACCCAGACTCTTGACTGAGTGTGTTTCCAGTGTCCTCTTAAGGGAAATTGTCCATGGTGTAGAGAGCTGCATCTGGAAATACTGTGTGTATCTGTCTTTGTTCCCAGTGAATGTCCCTCACTGGTGTCAATGGTGAGGATTCAGGCTCCTTGATTATTGGCCCAGAAGAGGGGGCATCACAATGACAATGCTGATTTTAGTAATGATCATAATCATTTTACATTAAATGGGAAGTTTACCCAACTTAGTGAAAAATCTGTTTCAGATACTTTAGATAAAATCAAAAAGACTTTGGCAATGGGTCCAGATAAGACTCCTGACGTATTATTGGTAAATATCATTAATATACTACTTCCTGTTTTACATAACTCTTAAATATTTTTTTTAATTCAAGGATATGTACCTGAACACTGGAAAATCTCTCACATAGCACCTGTTTTAGAAATGGAAAAACAGAAAACACTGAAAATTGTAGATCTATAGATCTAACTTCTATTCTGTGTAAGTGTTTTGGGATGTTTTATTGAATTATTACATAAAACTGAAGCAAATATTTCTATTATTGATATAGAGCAACATGGCTATATCTACCTTAACTAACTCGATTAGTTATTATAACCATGTTATTGAAGCCCTGGAGAAGGGTTTGTCACCTGGTGTTATATTTACACATCAATGACAACTTGTCATATAATGTGATTAATATATACTTGCAAAAATTAAATGTGAATACCTATATTGTAAGATGGATTAAGGAGTGGCTATATAATAGAGCTCAAAATTTAAAGTTATACTGTCCACATCTATGCCTGTACAATCTGGTGTCCCTCAGGGTTCTGTTTTGGTATCTGTACTTTTTAACATCATATTTTCAACAATTCTAAAAAACAAAGAGTTCTGGTTATATCAATATGCCAATGATTGCAAAACTGATTTCACCTTGCAAAATGAAAAATATTATTATGCTTTAAACGCCTATAACAACATATTAACAGGGTGGGTTAAATCTAATTGGGTTAAAGGTTAATACTCAAAGATGTAACATCATGTATTTCACAAACGGAATCCAATATAATCTTATCTACTTGTCCAATGCCACACTAAAATAAGTAGACCACTATAAAGATATGGGTAATAAGATTTCTTCAAAATTATCTTTTAAAAAACACACCAAAGAAGTTTGTAGTCAGGCCTTGAAGACAATGGGTCATATTTTGCGATAATTAACAACAAGGGATGAAAATCATCTTATCACAGTACTTAAATCCTTTATAGGTCCTATCCTAGAGTATAGTAATATTTTTGTCTGTATATACTCAAGGACAGCAATATAAATTGGAAGATGTACAGAAAAAAATTTATAAAAAATATTTCAGTTAAGGATTTGATTTATGAGAATAGATGTAGACAGTTAAAGTTTACTGAATTAGTTATAGGTACATTTATAGGCAGTTTATATTAGTTCATAACATTTACCATTATTCTGTCTTGCAAGCAATGCTTGGTATTGAAGTTTTTAAATGTGACAAGTCTTTATGACATAACGCTGATAACTTTCAGATGCAAATATGTGAGAAAAATGCCTTCTTATATTACAAATAGAATAGCTATCTTGTGGAACAATGTTTCCATTAGTATTCATTTGTCAAACAGTTTGACTGTTTTTAAGAAAAGTTTGGATAGCTGAGTGAAATAAATAAGTATATGTACTTTGCTTAAAGGAATCAGTGTTCCTAGATGATCATTAGCCCTGAACACTGTAATGCCATTTATGAATTTATATTACCTTTTTGGGAGATCGCAGTGGCTGTTTAACTTGTCTGCTCCTCAGAACCTGTCATCTAGTCTTGTGGTAAATTTGTTTTAAAATATACTTACTATCCTGCCATGTGTAATAGTAAAACAATTATTATCCTTTGTAATATTTAATTAAATAAGTTGCATCATTTTGAAATCTGGTTACCTACTTCTTCCAGTATGAATTTTGAAATTTAACTACTTGCTTTTTCTAGTGAGAACTTGACTATGCTTCTCGTGGTCTGTTTCAATGCTTGGCAGGCTAGGCATTTTTCTCATTCTCTGTTTTTCAATTTCAAATTTCTTTTTTTCTTACTATTGCATGTCTGTCTCTAACAGTTAGGTACTAAGATTATGGATGATAGTGAGATACCCTGCAGAAGCCATGGTTTGGAATTCAATATTCACCATTTGTTTACTGAGTAATCTTTAGCAAGCCACTTAGACAGTGATGCTAGGCTGTACCTGAAATGGGTCATTACAGATCCATGGTTTACCTTGGTTAGCAAACATATTTTTCCTCTCTTGTGTACCTCATCTTGATGACACCCATTTATGACTTTTTTTCTGAAAATCCACTTAGCTTTAAAATTCATTCTTGACTGTGGCTTTTTTCTTTATTTAGTTCTTCTCATTTTGCAGTAAGAAAAGCTCAACTTGTGAGCATAAAATTAATAAAACAAAGTTTGCTCATTCATAGTTGCTTGTTTTAAATTAACAAAAAATATCTTCTCATTGACAGTTTTCATATTGCCATGTATGGGGACTTAGTGGTAAGGGAAATCATAGCATTTCACTGTGACTGAAATGGCAGGGAGAATGCCCATACAATAACAATAGTTATAATAGGAGTCCGATTTCACATGAATTGGCATGGATTATCATAGGAGTAAAATAAAAAGTGACATACCAAAACAGGCATAAACAGGCAGCACCCATGTTAATAATTTAATAACTCAGTTATATGTATAGGTTTATGGTTCATAGTCAACATTGTCAACAAGTCTTTGGTTACAAGTCAAGCCTTAATGCTGTTTGATTCTGTTTGTGAGGAATCTTTGTACATTTTCCAACTGCAGACTTCTGTATAATACAGACATTGCATTGGGGTGAATAAAGTCCAAAGGTTTTGTACACTCTTTCCTTTGACTTTAATACTGTGCTAATTTTCTAATTCCAACACTTAGTTATACTACAGAATTTTCTAAGTTATTTATGTATCACTGGAAATAATTTACTGACGCAGTTGTTTAAAGTATTGTAGACAGCATAAATAATTCACCTGTTGGTTGTGGGAAGTTGGGGGACCCTGCTTATTGATGCAAAGTGATTCCTCAGGCCACCATAGTTGCCATTTGAAAAATCCCTATTAGAGATGGTATCACTATATAGACTTGGTTTTGTGTATATGATGAATAATATAGCACTGTGATCAGAATGAAAAGGTGGTGGGAAGGCACTTAGCTTGCCACAGTTGTCATGGATAATTGCCAGGGTAATATTCAATGTATTTCTGCATCTTTCTTTGTGTTTTACCATATTTCTAACACTAGTTATGTTTATGAAGTCTAAGCATGTCTTGTGACTGATTATTGGCTTGGGAATTGTATTCCCACTTGATTTGAGGGATAATTTAGGTCACCAAGTTAAAAAGTATTTCTGTTAGGGGAAGGATTGTAAGTTCAGACATTTGAGATAACCTGGAGTGCAGTGTTAATATATTACAAAACTGTGGTTTGTGATATGTTTTGTAATGTTGTTATGGAGTACTTCATGCCCACAATTTGTTTCTACAACTGTACCTTTGAAAGCTTGACTTATGAAAATGGATATACTGCCTCTTTGTGTAGTGGACTAAACCAGGTGTGGAATGGAAAAAACATGTTTCTTTGGTAGCATTTACCCTAATTCCCTCAAAGGCAAGGTAACCTTCTAGGCTGCTTTTTTAGGCTGTTGGTGTTGATGAGTACAATCTTCACCTTATTGCTACCCGAAGAGTTTATCTGTTTATCTTGGAATGACCATTAATCTGACCCTCTCTAAGAATATAGGAATAAGATGGCATCTTTGCAAAACAGTAACTAAATCAACCGTAATGCCTGAGATATTTATTTTAATAGGTTCTTAGGTAAATCCTAAGCAATCAGCCTGCAGATTATTACATGCCTAACCTTACAGACAATGAACAAAGGTGAGAATCAAAATTACATGATGTTTTCATTAACTAAAACAAGAATTGCAGAATGGGCAATGAGCGAAAGTCACATAATACATCTAAAGCATAATGTATCATCCTTACCTTTGCATTCTTACTTTCTGTTTCACCTTTTACCAACAACAATTTTCTGCTTAAGTTCTGCATTTCAATGGAGAAAATAGACTCCTAGAGCCATTGCAAGACTCCCTTGTGATAGCAACTGCAAATGAGTACCTGGCCATTGATTTTCACATCAGGAATGCTTGAGACATAATGTAAAGTGGCTTTATGAGTTTCCTAATCATTTTTATATCGTAAAAATGCTATTGGATGACACTGAGCAATACTTTTTCAGTATAAAACTTTCTAAACCATGATGTTTGACTAAGGCAATACCCCTAGAAAGATGTATATTCACAGCCATGGTCTAGCCATAAAGGAACAGTGTATTATGTATGAATGTATGAATTCATCAAAGAAGGCCTAGAGCATGGAAGGACAACAGAATTATAGAGGCAGTGTCACACGATAAGATACTATCTCCAGGACTGACTTCTGCCAAATGGAAATCAGAGATAATGTCTGGATGTATAATGGGATCACCACAAATATTGAGCTTGTGAGGACGGGAGAACTGTAGTGTGAATTTAAATGAAACATTGTTGTAATTATAAGTTTACACATGAGGAATGCCATGCTTTGTGCAGAGCGAAGGTCACGTTGGCATGAAAATGAAGATGTTTATCCTTGGGCATGGAATCTGAAGTTATTAGTGATGCCACCACTGAACACTGGTTTAGATTTAAAGTGATGCTAAGTTATTGAATAATATAAATGTATTCATCTGTCTGAGTCTGCTTTCTCAAACACATAAGCATCAAACAAATGACATCAGTGTCTTCTCTATGTTAGTCTAGATGTATTCTTTTATTTTTCTACAATGTGAATGCAGTTATCTGAGATGAAGTAAATTCAGTGAAAAAACTGTGTTACATTGGTTTGAGTTAAAGGGCACTCTCACTTTAAAACCTTGGTTACCAAATTATGCATCAGATCTAGAGGCAACTGCACCTACTCTGCTGGTCGTAGCTCATAATTTCACTGCATTTGTTTGCTTCACAGTGGGTGACAGTGCTCTCCAGGTATTTAACCTCAGGTATGCATTAGTGCTCTCCAGGTATTTAACCTCAGGTAAGCAACTGCAAATACATTCTAATTGCTATATTAATATGTAAAAGTTGATTTTTTTGAGTGAGAGCATTATGCAATATTTCTTTTTCACCATTCTTTCATTCCTAGGAAAGAGAGCTTTGCAGGCCTAACAAATAAATATGCTGGAGTCACAGCATGAATAAAAATGGACACATTCTCCCTTCCTAAAGATATAAATAGCTATTGTTTAAGTTGACGCTATCTTACCTATTATGCATATTCTGCAGAAAACACATTAACAATTCTTACATTATGTATACTGCTTTGAATGAATATTTATTATGCTTGCGTTCTTATTCCCAGCAGAATGCGCTAAGCTTTTTTCATCTAATTTTAAAATGCCCAGGAATGCTTCAATGCTATCTGTTATATTCACCACAAGCTATTATTTGGCATGTTTAATGATGCTTTTATTATGTCTTTTTTATCAGCACCCAGCTATGTCCTAGGAAATATAAAGCACTATTACCTTTGGGAAAACTCTGACCATTAGAGAGGTTAAGTGATCTGCTCAGGTTCACACAGTTTGCAAAACTGAGCTATTACAAAGTTCTGCTGAATTTAACAAACTGATTCACACTATATTGCTTTAGCCTCTAGACTGCCAAAATTGGAACATAATTATATACCCATTTAAGCTAGATGAATTTATATTGCTGCAACCATTAATGAGGTCAGAAATAGGCTGGGTTATCGTTTGACAATGATTCTAGATTTTCCCTAGTGAATTCAATAAAATGATTATTGTTCATTTGAGTTAGACAGTTTCTCCCAGGTGAATTATGAAATCAAAAGAAACCTCCTTTTTAGCAATATGAATACACCAACACAGAACCAGACTTCTTGAATGTGCCTACTTTGGAGGCATGTACCTATTTTTAGGTTTGACTGACCCCTTCAGATGATATAGCTATTTCTGGAAGTATGTTCCTATTTTCAGGCTTGATTTTACCCATTCAGATAATTTTCTGAATCTTGCCTCCCTCCCCCATCACACACAGTTTCAAAGCTATTTAGTAAACAGAAAAGCAGAGTACATCACCAACATATTGGTGGCACCAATAAGTTAAATGAAGAGGACCCACATGTTACACCTCCCATTTCATGAGCAAAAATAAATGAGGTAGATATTTGCAATAACATTCATTAAAATCTACAGACTTCACACTGCCTTTGATAGTATTTTTGTGTCATTTTCTCACAGTAGAAGTGGAAAGAATTATGTGACTCTCAGTAAACAAATGTTATGCTAATAATGTATGCAGAATGTATTCAGATTTTTTTGGCTATATGTAGCCACTTTTGAATAGTATCTGTACCTGTTTTGAATGTCTGCAGAATGAGAGGTATGCAAAAGATGAGTCTGAGAGTTTAGCACCAACAAACCAGGATAACACATTTCTAGAAGAAACTTAATATTCAGTGGAAAGAGATGGTTACAAGAAATAACAAGACTTAATCTAAAACACATGCTATGGACTCCAGCCTTATCTAAAGATTTTGTTCCCTATAACGAGACAGGTTTGAGATCAGTGAACAGTTTGCAGAAGGGTTCTAGGCTACAAGGGCATTAGAAACAGTGGACAATATTAAATGGCAAATTTAGCTTATTTAGAGGACACACTAAATTATATAAATTATTAATTAAATGGACACAACTATACATGGTTGAATGCTAAGCCATCGAATATGATAGGAGGCAGAGCAATGACTGGGCTATGAACATGAGGAATTAAACTTTTATCACATTCTGTACTTGAGAATGATTGTTATAATGAAATGCTAGCAGCAAGCATGATCTGGCTGTTTATCTACAGTACTTGTCTGAATGTCAGGACTGGGTACCAACAAGGTCAGGTAGAATAAGTGCTTCTGAGTTGCAAAATTTAAGCACAAATGTAACTGATACCTCCCAGCACTGCAAACTGGCTCACACTAACAAACATGCATGCAAACAAACTCAGTAGTTCTTGTGTTGCTTAAGGCACATTATAACCCTAGGTAGGCACAAAGAGAGACACAATGCAAGACCGTCATGGTGGAGACATTGCAACAGTGATCCAGTAATAAACTGCTGAAAATATTAGGTTAATGTGGTGTCCAAAAGGAATAAATTCTGGTAATAATGTATATCAGTCAGAAAGTACAACTCAACTGGAAGAAAGAAAAAAAAGCAAGTCACAAAATATGACAATTGTAAAACAGTTATTACTTTTAAAGATGTAGATTAGTGCCATCAAAAGTTTTTTCTTATTTTTTTTACATGAAATTAGACTATGGTACAGAAGATAACATGAAAATTATAATAGCTCAGTAGATGTGGTTGGGAGTTAAAGTTCACTTTGTGACTGGCCTTTATTGTTTGGTGGTTATTAACAACATTTACGTATCCCTTATAACCAAATTTAACATCTCTTCCATAGCACAGACCACCACTTGTAAAATATAGCAGTGAGTTATAGACAAGGTAGTGTTCGTCTGTTTAGCCTTTGTGAACAATAGTGAATCTGTTTATATATGATGCAGTATCTTCAAGAAAATAAGCTCATTTTCATTGGATTTACAGAAGTTTTTCTCTTGCCATCTGGCACATAAAGCTTGGAAGGGTCAGTGAGATAAACCGATTTGCTCAACAAAATGGTTAACAACTCATGAATAAAACTTTTTTAAACAATTCTGAAGGGTGAAAACTTTAAGAGGCTTGGTTAGAAAGCAAAAAAAAAATGTGTTATGTCCCTCCCACCTCTCTTCCAGTTCATTTCTGTCATTATTCAAAGAAACGTGTGTTTTGTGTGATTTCTTAGCAATCTGTGCTGGTCTCCACACCAGCTTTCTAATGACTTTTCAATGATAATTTAAAAGGCTTTGTATCTGCTAACTCCACTCTTCTGCACCAGCCCTTTTCAACAAGAGCAACTTTTGTCCCATTTCCGCTTCATTGCCTATATTACTTTTCAGTGTTTCAGCACTCTAGTCAGGTCACGATTTTAACCTGTCGCCTTAGTAAAGATACAAAGACTCAAACACATAGTTGCAATGAACCATGTGCAAAATGTATAGACAGTAAACATGACAGTTGCTGTCTCCATGTAAAATAAAAATGTTCAGCAAAAAAAGGAAATATGTATCTTTGTGCCCCTTAGCACTTATTTAGCTGTTTCAGTTGCCTTTACTTTTGGTACTGAGAAGAACTAACATGTAAGATGGCTGATATTTTTCACTGTGCTCCCTGCATTTTGTCACATATGAATGTAGTTTGTAAACGTTTGACACAAGAAAGAGCAATTTATATATTTTGATGTTTCTTGATTATACTACTCAGCATAAGTAAACACCAGGAGAAACCAGTATAAAAAGAAGAAATTCTAAAATTTAGGAATGGTTACAACAATGAAAACAAAACAGCAACCCACTGATATTTGCTCAAGTATGCCTTATTGGTATTATGCAATTTAAATATAAGCTAAATTCATATCAATAGTTATTAGCATGCAGCCAAATGGTTAACTTAGACAAATGTCCAGCAAGTAGAAAACTTTAATTTTTTTTTTTCACTGTAGTATTAAAAAAACATTTTGTTAGAAAGATGTACTCCTATAACTTTTAGTTCTGAGGTGACACAAATAGAAAAAAAAAGGTAATGCCTTCTGTTAAATGAAGCATATGGTTACAGGCATGGCTAATTTCATTGATGATGAGGCAAATGCAGTAATGATTGCAACAAAAGCTTTCCTCTTTTGTTGAAACGGATGAATAAAGTGAGCCCATAATGACAGCCTCTGCAGGGAATCAGGTACTTCATTGTACTTAGAAAGTTCCATCAGATGCCCTTTCTCATACAAAGCTAACCACCTTTTAGTAAAAAAAGCAATGAAGCACTGAATTGACTCGTGTGTTCCAACTTCAAGCTCTTAGTAACATTTTATAGAGACTGTATCCCCACATCAAACACCCTGTGGAGCCTTCTGCACTGCTGTATCAATGGTAACAAATGTTTAGAGCTTTTCATGCTTGTACTGATAGTGAATCTGTTGGAAATAGCCTGAAAGAGCTATAAAGACCCCAGCAATCATCTATTCAGCATTAACAAGATACCTGTTTTGCACTCTGTAGATGCAGAGGATGTATTTATTCATTCATATGTGTTTCTATGAATTGGTGCATTTATTTAGTCATTAAATAATCGATCAATGAATTAATTTCTGTTTTGGTAAACAATCTGTTCATTTAGATAAATGCCTGTTTTCAATGGAAATCCTGGGAGAAAAAACATCACAGAGCTACACTACGATAAGACATAATACAAAGTTATATGTTATCATAAAATATGTATGTGTACTTTTCTTCTCCTGTGGCCACCACTGTAAATAGGCTTTTGTTCAAACTGACATACTGGTTACCAAACATAAGGCTGGGAGCACAGTGATCAAATGGTTAGTCTTGCTGCCACAGTTCTGTTCCTGAGTGAGGTACCTTCTTGTGGAGTCTGCATGCCTTCCTTGTATCTATGTGAGTTTTTGCCAGGTGCTCTAGATTATTTCCACATTTCAGAGAAAGTGGGTAAGTTATCCTTCAAACTGCCTGTAGGTGAGCATACTGTGTGTGTGTGTGTGTGTGTGTGTGTGTGTGTGTGTGTGTGTGTGTGTGTGCGCGTGCGCATGCGCATGTTTAAGTTTGCATCCTGTGATGAATTGGTGCCCTGTTCAGGATTACTTTCTCTATCTTTTACCCAGTGAACATTCCCTTATAATTCAGAAGTGGATTAAGTGAGTAATCAAAAAATAAATGAATGAATGAATGAATCATATAACACTGATAGAACTGTATACAAATGGAAATGACTGCTATTTTCTTTTTACTTGGACCTAGTTATATGACCTCTAGATGACCATCACCTGCTCTAGATCTGCTCATATTGTTTTGTTTTACTCTAGTGAGCCTGGTACTACCCACTGTTGCTAGGACTGTTCCATTAGAATGTTCGGAAGGGGAAGTGGATTGGAATGCAGTAGCTGGCAGTGTCGCTTACACCATTCTGCATACCAGGGCACTTTACTGAATGCCTTAACTGGGCAGACCTACTGATATCACTGGCTGCAGTATCAGTTAGCTCCATCCTCCCCTCTTTGCCAACATTTTTATTTGCAATATGCTATCTGATTATGGATACCCCAGCAGGAGGAATGTGAAAATGGGGGCAGAATTCCCATCCTCCATTCCAGAATGTCCACAACCCTCCCCCCCAGCTGACTCCTTCAGTCCTCAGGATACTAATGGAACTCAGGTCGTCTGGGTTACAGTTAGGGCTCCATCCTTCTATGCCATACAGCCATGGAGAAATGCATCGCTTTCAATAGGGACAGAAGGGGTTGCTGCATTATTGATAATGATTAACGTAAACACTGAAACACTGTTTTCTTTTTTTTCTTTTTTGTAACTGTGTGTGTGTGTGTGTGTGTGTGTGTGTTTGTGTGTGTGTGTGTGCGTGTGTGTGTGCATGCGTGCATGTGTATGCACACATACATACCCACAGACCTATATATATATATATATATATATATATATATATATATATATATATATATATATATATATATATATATATATATATAATATATATATCTACGTGTGTGTGTGTGTGTGTGTGTGTGTGTGTGTGTAAAACAGTCATGCACGGAACTGCCAAAATAAGTGGTGCTCATGTAAATATATGGGAGACTACAAAAACAGAACAGTGAACTGCCTCTTGAAACAGAACAGTTTAATGAAATCGCCACCATCAGATACAATATATACATTACCTTTTACTTGGGAAATAAAAAGAAGAAAAGAAGAGTTGTAGTAGTTGTCACTCTTCGGAGACCCTTGGATTATATGACTGGCAAATGTTTAAATGTAAGCTAAAAATGTGTGGTATGCTTTCTGCTGAGTGCATAATGCCCTTATGCCATTGTGGCATCAATAGTAAACTTACTTATGCCTTGTCATATGATACATTGGCTTTTAATTTTGTTCCTGGTGATCTGTGGATTCTTCCACTTGGCTTATACAATACCAGTGAATACACCAGGCAATTTATGCTAAGCACATATTACTATTCAATGACATACCTTCTTGGACTTTATTTCTTGCAAAGGTCTGCATAGTAGTCAGAGACACCTTTGCATAGCATTGCATTCAGAGAGCAGAAGCCCTTTACTTTATGTGACAAAATATCTTTGTTTTGTAAATGTACTCAACCTCTCTTTCATTAAAACCCTAGTCTTTGGTAGCTAGCAGTACCACACTGCGCTCAGCATATCCTACAGTTGCCTGCTGGCCTGCTGGAGTAGTTTTCATTTATGTAAACTTAGCCTTTGTGTTCTGCAATATAGATTTTTTACACTGTTGCACATACTTTATATATTTTTAGGCTGGTGCAGTTCAAATCAAGATCTCCAGCTTTACAACCTAAACACTGCTATTCACCTGGCTTATCACCTTTCTACAACAAAGCCAATCATTCTGTGCTATCTGCCAGTGTGTCCCAGATTCACTGTATCTCTTACAGAACTCAATCACATGTGGCTGCTATCAGTCCTGCTTTTATGCTGGTGTTGCCAATTGGCCTGTCCTGACCAAACACCTCTATCTGATACCCTTTATAGTGATTTGTAACCGTGCAATTACTCCCCACAGATTCTAATCACTCCCTGACACTCAGTTATCTATGAATTTAGTATACCTCCAGACATTATATGGTGACTACCATTTAAATAGTTGCCATCTCAGATGATCGACGTTTCGGAAACTCGAAAAAATATCGAAGAGACCATAAAATCAAGTTTCTGAAAACTCGAACATCAAAACAAACAAAAAAAAATCCCAAAAAACACAAAGTCTACCTTTTTATGTTTTTGCCAGGGGGCAACCCCCCTGCACCCCCCATGTCCCCTGAAAATTATATATATATATATATATATATATATATATATATATATATATATATATATATATATACCAACTCTGATAGGTTCTGTGGTGCATGCAGTAAGTACATAGTGCTGCAGTGTATTCTACTAGAGAGGTACAGGCAAGTGTGTGTGTGTGTGTGTGTGTGTGTGTGTGTGTGTGTGTGTGTGTGTGTGTGTGTGTGTGTGTGTATATATGTGAATATATTCCCATGTAGCAGTATACATATGGCCATATGGATATGCAATGGTCATGCATTTAGGGAGTGGGAAGCTGGCATAATGGTTAAGGTGCTTACCTTACAGACACAAAGTGCAGAGTTTGATTCTCATATGGGGTAATTGGCTAGGCTTAAAATGACCCACAAGGTCTAATACTAACCTATGAACTGAGACTGCACTACAATGAGGGAAAGGGCAAATTTTCCAATCCTTGCTGTGCTGCGATCTCCATTTAAAAGCTTCTGAAAACTTGATCAGCTACTAGGAACCTATATATATATGAAAACCAAACCAGTGGGTGAAAAGGTCAAACAGACAAAAGTTTTCTTCTATCTATTTATATATAAATATACACGCAGCCACCCCCCCACACACACTCAAATCCATTAATTAATGAATTAATATTTTGGCATTACTACCCACTCCTACTTACATAATTTTCAACATTGCATGCTTTGACTAGACTTGCACTCCACAGTAGTCATAGAAACACCCTTTATCATTGGTTTCACAGGATACAGCATGGTTTTATTTATAAGGGAGATGAGCAAAAACAGGTAGAAGCAGGTGTGCATTTGGTATATGTGTATGATAAGGACAAAAAGCATTGCCATCTACTTCTGTTCCATATTTGCCTGGTTAACTGTGGATGGTGACAGGTGTTCATGTGCAGTAGTAGGTGGATGCCACCTGACAGCATGAGACGGACGGGAGAAGCAGTTGTGTAGCTTAGTGTAAAAGTACAGACTGTCTACTCTCTAACACCTCCATGTAACTGCCCTTGAGCAAAGAAAGTGGTTATTAGTAATCAGTGCAGCATTTAACATTTTAGTTCCTTAGTCTAACTAATGCTCAGGTCATAAAATCCTTGAAGAAGTTATAAAAAAGTGTTTGAGATTTCCCTGTGGTTGTCGCATCTTGATTGAATAGTCTTTCATGAAATTGTCCTCATCAAACTTAATAAATGTAATATACATGCAGATATAGTTATACATTTAAATTGGTATTGATATACAGAGGCACATATGCTTATGTCTATGCATTTTTATCATTTACAGTCTTACAGTGTCTTTTTATTAGTTTTTTTTATTCAACCCTGTGTCTGTGCATTTTCCTGTCCGGCCTGTTTCTGTATGTCTGCTTGCTCTATTCCTTAGAAACGTCTGCCTTTTGCACTTCCCTCTCATTATTTTCTTTCTTCTTAGGTTCATAGGTGTTTACTATGCTAATGACCACAGGGGTTAGTCTTTATAAGTCTAAGCAGGGACTTGGGAGGTGAGAAATTTACAAGTAGGGACTGGAAAAATAACCATTTATAGGCTGCCTGTGTCCAATAGAGACATGGGTGCTAAACCAAGAATGAGTTTTCTGTTCCCCATCCAACTGTCCAAGCTATACTTGAATTGAGTGAGGGAGGAACTCTGCTTCACATGGGTGGGGAGCCTGTTCCAGAGAAGGGGTAGTCTCTCTAATACATACCTGCCTCTCCAGCAAGTCTTATTTATATCACAGGCAAGTTGCTGTTTGTTTTGTGGATATGTAGGAAGTCCATCAGAGTGGGGTCTGACAATGCCTTATATGCCAGGCATAGATCTCCCCTCAACAGACTGTAGGAGGCAGAATACATGGATAGGGCCTTGAGGTGGTCTGCATACCACATGTTGCTTACACCCTATATTATTTTAGTGAGGAACCCTCTGTGGATGTACCAATTTATGGATATGTCATCTTTTTTTCTTTCTCAGTTTCTCTGGCTAATCACAGACACTGAATCACTGCTCTCCTTTTTACAAGCAACTCTTCTGAAATTCCCATCACTGATTAAAAAAGTCATGCATTTCTTTCATGGCTTATGGAGCTTGTTTTCTTCTGCTCATGGTGCCATACTGCAACATGCTTTCTCCACATAAGCTCCATTTCTCTTCTATTTACGGAGTGGTTTCTAGAATATCTACAGCGTACTAGTATTTCTGGAAATGTTTAACAAGATATAAATCAAACTCATTCTGGAAAGTTTTGTTTTTCACTGCACATATAATTTAAAAACATAAAATATATTTATCTTTTTTATTAATTTTCTACATTGCTTTAACCATTGATAAACAGTCACATTGAAAGATTTTTTTCCCAGTTTATAAGCTATTCTTTGCATCCTTAACAGCAGTGTGAAAGTTTAAGAAAGGCAGACATGACAGCTGTGGCTTTTTGTATATAGATGCAAAACAGTGCAGGTAACATGTCTTTTTTGGGTGATGGAGAACCTTATCCTGCATTTTTAGAGACTCGTAAACTTCAACATCAGTTTTGTCATGCATTTTTTTCTGAATACCTTTCCTGAGGGTTGCCTAGTATGTATATCAGTCTTTATTGGCCCTGGATAGATGGCCATTGGTTGCATGAAGTGTCTTGCCAGAGCTGAATCTGATTGTCTTCCATAAGTTGATAATAGATATGTAATCAAACCTTATGCTATAAAAACATGAGTAGTACTGTGTAAGAGGGGAAATGCAGACAGCCTTGATGCTACAATGGCTGATTTCTTAAGTATATCAGTTCACTTGCAACAAATAAGTCATCATCATTGTGTGGATTATGTCCTGCTATTGCAAGTATATGAAAGATGTCAGTGAAAACTGCTTACATACATACTTGGCATGTGGGATACTCATTTAATTTACCATTTATTCTGCTGCAGCTGCATATACTTTTCTTTCGGCATCAACTCTTTGCTGGCATTTCCATGCATTTTCATATACAATCTAGCAATCTAAAGAACTATAAAATATTCCCTGCATTGTTATTACAGGAAAAATACATATACCCCAGTCCTCTTAAAGTTTTATGTACCATGTGCATAATTAAGGACCTGTTTGCAAGGATTGTCATCCATCCACTATGCCATTTGCAACTGTACAACTTGATTAGGTCACATTACCCTCCTCCTTTCCCAAGAGGCATACCTCTCTTTTACCTATCAGCATCGTTTTTATAAGCATATTAAGAAATAATTTGCATAAATATGATCTCTGTAGTGTTCTCCAGTCATATAGCTTCCTATTATGTGAACCATTTCATTCCTACTGCTAATTCCGTGCCACTAAGCCAAATTGAACCTCATTTACCCAGTCCCAGTTCTGATAAATGAGTTGCTCAATTCATTAATTTATCAGTTACCTAGGATAGTATAAAAGGCTTAAGCACAATTTTTAGGTTGCATTTACATCATTTATTAGATGAATTCCTCCCAATACTCATCTTAAGATATCTGTTCATTTTTGTCAAGCACTGCTTGCTAAAGAGCTAGCCTATTTTGGACTTTGTTATCTAATAGATTTAATGTATATTATCACGAGCTGTTTTGTGGTAATGTTTCTCTCATTTCCTAGCTCAGACATTAGACTATTTGGCCTATAATTACCCAATTTTTTTTTCTCCTTTTCCTGTGGAGTGAGCAAACTAGATACATATGCAGGTTGCTGAGGTCAAATTCCCTGGCGACAAGTCACCAAGTCTCAAGATACTAAAGTACAAAACATGGACGACTGTCTGCCATAGGAAATTACTGCTGCATTTTGGGAGATTTTTCCCTTGTATACATTTGTGAGACTATGGAGGTGTATATAAAGCAGGGGGTGAGATGGGGGTCTTGCCTCTAACTTGGGAGATGCAGGGGATTTGATGCCACAAAAAATGTTTACAGTTTGAGGTTTCATCCACATGATGTTTCAGACAAATATAGTTGGTGATGGTTCCTAGGAGTCTTGTAACCTGATGTTTCGCAGCATGAGTCGACTATCACTCTCCTTCTGCCTTTCTAAAATCCAGTAGTGACTTCTTTTATTCACTGAACTAGTCCATAAATAGTTGTATTGATTATTTATTATTTCAGAAAGTTTAAATGTATTCCACAATGTATTCATAGTCTGTTTATTACACTTTCTCTTCATCTATTAGACTTCTTTACAGTGATCAAGCTTTTGTTTATAGTTTTTTCCTTCGGTGATCTCCATACTGAAAGTGCCCATTTCTTAGCCTAAGTGAACACTGAAATACTAAATAAGTTATTCTTTTTAGTTCTTATGTTTCTTTTCATTGCTTCAGTGAATTTACTTATTTTCTTTTTTTTTTGTATGCTTATTTATCATCTAAAAACAGCTTTCTTTTATTTTACTATAACTCTTCATACAGTAATTAGCATGGCATATCTTTCTTTCACCTAGTACTTCCCTGTGAAATGTTTTGGGTAGTAATGAAACCTGCTGATATACATACATTGCAAGTTGATAAGTGTACAAAATTAATGTTACAAATTCTAGGTGGTGCTGCTGTTGAGGATGTATTTGCCTTAGCTTTCCTTAAATAGTTCTTCTGTTAACAGTCTTTTACTTTCTTTAAACATGCCTCTAAAACTGAAAGTCTGCTCTTTTGAAATTTTTATCCCTTGCTTGGATGACATTAGTTTCTGCAGAATCCTTATAATAAGTCATATTATAACATAGCTATCTATGCCAAGACACTGATCACATATCAACATCCATCACTTTTTCCTTTTACTGAGTGCCATGTTTAAAACTTTCATCTCATGAATGTGCTTTGACAGAAGCTGTCCGAGGATCCATCTCTCACCTCGTTTAAAACTTCCATCTCATGAATGTGCTTTGACAGAAGCTGCCCGAGGATCCACCCCTCACCTCGTTTAAAACTTCCATATCATGAATGTGGTTTGACAGAAGCTGTCAGGGGGTCCTCCCTCACCTCCCCATCGTTTCAAAAAAGCTTTCTTCTTGCTTTTGCTTCCAGATGTTGTTTAAATGCTTGACAAAGACATCAAATCACTGAAGCAGCACCCTTACCTTTCAGTGAGTGCAGCCACCATATGGAAAGATCCTTCTAGAAATCTTACAATTCTCCAGCAAAGCTGTTCCACATTTCTTAACACCATATTGATCACCAATAACAGTTAACCAATTGTGCTGAGTTTTTAATTTCTTTACTTCTGTATAGTTCAGTACAGCTGTTCTTACAGACAACTAGATGTGAGTGTTAGTAAGTTGAGGGGGGAGGGATTCTTTGTCCAGAGATGTTCTTTTTTAAGGTTATGCCTTCATACAATGACTACTGCGGTGGTGGTGCTGTGGTAGCGTTGTCGCCTCACAGTAAGACGTCCTGTTTGATTCTCAGCTAGAAAGTCTTCTGTGTGGAGACATGCGTGAATGGGCGTACCTTCGATGAAGGTTGTGCATCAGGGCCGGCAACTTGGCACGTAAAAATCTACTGCCAATCATTAGCAGACCGGAGTTCCACTGTGGCGACCCCTAACCGGGAAAAGCCGAAAGACACAACAACAGCAACTTCATACAATGACTACACTGACATTTCTTTTAGGTATTTTAGGATTTTCATGGTCTTTATATTTTTCTACCATTTTTTTATGAGATTGGTACTAAAGTCTGCTGTGGCTCATTTGAGACATTTATCTGTCATCTATGGATGCTTAATTATATAATTAAATTCTAACCCTTGATCACCCATCCATCCATCCATCCATACATCCATACATACATACATTTTTCATCTACTTTATTCATTTCAGGGTAATGGGCAGTAAGACCTACCCTGGCAACAATGGGCACACTTGACTAACCTATTGTAGATGAGATACCAGTTTGTTATGTGACATACACTCACTCATATGAATACTGCACATCCACCCAAGGCAATTTGAACAAAACCAGTTCAGCTGCCAACATATCTTTGGAGATGTAGGAGAAAACTGAAGCCCTCCAGCAAAGACTGACATGGACACAAAAACGATAAACAGATTTCATACAGATGACGTCCCAGCAGGGATTTGAACCAGACAGCCATGAGTTGTGAGAAATTAACAGTGCTGCAGTCCCAGGTTATTAAAGCATATATGATTACATTTGTAATTATGTCTTGTTCTTTATGCTACTTTTATTGTTCTCCTCATTCTACTAACAAGTTTTTTTTCTGATGCATTGCAGTACTTGGCTAGAATTCTTGAAATGCTGTTTAAAAAAAGATTGCTCTACCATAAATCAGGTTTAATTTACTTTTAGCAGGTCCAACTTGCTGTACAAAATTCCTGTTATGAACAACAGGGCACAATTGTATTAAATATCATTCACATTTTATAAGCAGCTCTTTTAACTATTACAACAGTTTTTTTCTGTTCACTTAGAAATGTTTGTTGCTTATCTGTCTTGTATTTATTGTATTTCTCTATTGTTTTAAAGATGTTCTCTCCAGGACTCCACTAAAAATGGGACTTCCTGGCTGTGCATTCCAAGTTAACCAATGTAAATAAAAATATAATAAATATGGCTGTTCATTTTGGGCTGTAGAATAAAACAAGTAAAGCCTTTAAAACATTTCAAGAAACTGGGAATCTCCAATTAGTGGTAATAGCAGAGAAGGGTAACCACATTTGCCCATTTTTGGGTGGTATTTGAATAGAAACATATGCCATATGGCCAATAGATTAAGTGAGAAAATGTGTGGCAATGGGTGGCTTGTCTTCCTTATACTGCACATGAGTACTAGGATAATAATTTGTAATAGATGCCTGCTCCCAGTTATACAATGTGAGGTCCTTGCAGATGAGAGAACTGTCTGACAGTTGTTACCATCATCAGATGATAATGGAGACACAGGATCATCATTACAAAAAAATAGCCTCATTTTATGATGGCAGGATAGGTCCTCAAAGTAAGTTGCTGTCATCCACAGAAGTGAGCAAATGAACTACGGAGCCAAAAGTAATTTGCCTAGGCCAGCACAATTCATCATAGGACAGTGGCAAACCAAATAAATGGTTAAAATTGACAATCTTTAGTAATATTTTACTTATATCTGTACAAAACATGATAGTTCTGTACTCTGAGGAGTGCAATTCCAGTGACTGGATGTTGGTTGATTTCTTTTCACCATGGTTTCTCAGATTGCATTGACTTATATTAATCAAACGTTAGTGCAGTGTAGTGGGGTTCTCAGGTTTGTCCATAGTTGTGTGACTGTCAAGTTGTAATATACAAGTTGGGGGTATAAGGAGACTGGACCCCCATATGGGAGTACAAAGAGGCTGATCCTCCTTCAAAAATGTTTACTTTTTTCAATGAAGCATAACTTGCACTATGGTGATTCGAATAACTAGGTAAACCTACAAAATATACTTCATTCAATAAACTGTATAAACTAAACAACTAGTAATGTTTACATAGCTATGCTTTTGTGTACCAAATTAACAACATCAAATATTTCAACTTAGAACATACAAAATAGATGAAGTAGACAGACTTTACACAACAAAGAAGGCAATGTTCTGATGCAATGAGTAGTAACCTTAATGCACAACATAGCATTCAGTAGAAAGGGTATTTTTAAGTCACAAAATCCCCCAGATTCACTATCCTTCCATGCAGGACTAGCTTAGTCCTGCACAGAAGCGGACGTTTAGGAGCAGGATGGCAGCGCGCCATGCATATTAATGAAGGCGCACTGCCTGAGCTCTTAATCTTACACGGAGTGTGTAAGAGTGCAGGGGGCATGTCTGATAGCAGAGCTCTCAGAATATACATGCCCCTGCAATGAAGAACGGCAGACAAGTCCTAAAAGAATGAGCGAGACTGCTCATAGGTGTACGCATACCCCCAGCAACATCCCCCCACGTGTACAAAAGCAATAGTTAAAACAACAAATATGAAGATTTTTATTTAATGAAACAGATTAAATTTAACCGTAGGTGCATGTGTTTGCCCATCGCTTAACTACGGCTAATACAGCTTAAATGGCAGAAGAGGATAAAAAGTAAGATATATGCAAATGAAGCAGTACAGCAATAGTGTAGAGGGCAGAGCATTCTTCTTACGAGCAGTCATTCCCGGTTTGACTTCCACTACAGCACATTCCATTTTCCATGTCAAATCACTTTATGACCAATATTTTTAGTTGCATAACCTACTAAATAACATATTTGTGAATTGGAGTACTGCATTAAATGCAGATGTGAGGTGTCAGTGTCATAATTTTGCAAAGTCCACAGATAATCACATGTGCCCGATACAGTATATGTACACAGGAATCAGGGATACAAATGGAAGGTAAAATGTGTAATGAATGATAACTCCATACAGCTTCCAAATCCCCCACCTTCCCAAGAACCATTAGACATTACTGTCTAAATTGGCACAGTGGTAAGCATGAGTAAGCACTAGTAAGCATGTGTAAGCACTATTAAGCAGTAGTAAGTGGGAGTAAGCATATGGAAGCACTAGTAAGCGGATTTAAGCCCATTTGCAAGGGGGTAAGCAATGCGCACACAGGCTAAGCAATATTGAAGCTAACTCTCTGTAAGCATATTTAACCGAATGTTAGCATAGCTTATCCTCGTGCAAACCCACTTACAAGTGCTTAAAAGTGCCTTAATCACTCTGTATGCAACAGTCGCTGTTCTGGCCAGAAACAAAATAAACAGCCTTTGTAGCTCTTGAACCCAGGACCCTGTACACTATAATCACAGTAGTTAAACACTAAGCCATCACAGCAGTATGTAAGATTGAGGTATCACAAAATAAATCCTCACTATAGGAAAATCAAACTGAACATGTGAAAGGAATCTATATAAAGTCTTATGTTACATAACCTACTACATAACATAAATATGTGAAGTGGAGTACTGCAGTAAGCCCAGATGTGAGGTGCAACTGTAATAAAGTGTTGAAGTCCCCTAATAAACACAAGGACCTCATACAGTGTACTTACACATGAATCATGGATACCAGACACATATATAACATGTAATGAATAATAAATCAATGCCAAAAAGCAAATATAATGCAAATTAAATATTAAGCAATGCTAAGCATTGCACAGCCCAGCTTAGTAGGTGTAAGCAATGTGTAGGCCAGCTAAATCAGTTTGCCGATTGGTATACCCCTTTAAACAATGCCAACCTTAGGTAAGCAGGTTTGCCCACAGCTTAGCCTTTTCAAAACCATCCAATCACGGCAAAGTGTGGGAAATCAGCCCTATTTAAACCCAACAGGGGGGAATACATCTCATAACTGGTTGTAGCTTCCCCTTGCGGGCACTATGTCTGGAATGGGAGAGGGTGTGCACTTTTTGGTGCAGCTCTGGGGCATCCAGAAGTCCAGAGTTATGGCAGGACTCCTTGTCAAAGACCATGAGCAGAGACTGCTGCAGGGCCAGTACCAGGGTTCCCAATATAAAGCAGAAGCCTGGGACCATCTCACCCGTGACCTCACCAGTGCCACTGGCATACCCCGAACTGGTGAGCAGGTCAGGCATCACTTTGCCGACCTGAAGTGGCAAAAGGGGGATCTCTTGGATCAGTGGATCCAGGAGGCTAGGAGGACAGGGGAGGTCCCAGCCATGCATATCACTCCACTACCTGTTTAATAACTGCCAGCTCATGTATATTATGGATAGGTATGGCTGAATATTCCTCATGTCCTTCACAGTGGCAAGTGAGTGGGCTGCGAACCAGGAGGCCCATGAATGGTGCTTGGAGAGGTTGTGACGCTAGGCAGGTTAGTAATAATCTGCATGTACTGTCATAGGAAATAAATCTAAAAGTATTGGTAAGTTAATTGCCTGTATAAAACCTGTAATGTTTAAGGCAAGTACTGCATACACCAGAGAATATGGCAGGAAGAATTTCACATAGGTTGTATGTAAATAAAAGCATAATAGCCTGACAATAAAGGTCTAATTGCTGGACTGCATGTGTCTAATGTGGTATCAAATGGTAATGTAGATTTGCAATCACTTAATAGTACTGTTGTATTAAGCACTGTTACCCACACTGTGCAACATAAATAAAATGTGTAGGAATGTCTGTATATGACTGGTGTAATCCACAGAGGTCATTTAGTACAATTGAGAGAGGCATAGACAGAAAACAGTGAAAAGACAGACAACAAAATCCAAATAGCACACACAACTGAGATGTGAACTGTTGTATTTTTAGCACACACAGCCATGGTTTGAATCCTGGGAGTGGTAGTAGTCTGCATACAGAATCATACCCAACAACTGTACAGATATGTCCAGTAAATTGGCCCATATCTGCTGCCTGTCACTCTGTCCCCCTGGGAAATCAGTGGGATTATCCCAGACGTATAGGCAGCAAACAAGAAATACAACTGATTGTCACATGTTTATAAGAACAATCCTGTCATCTAGCAACTCTCCAAACTGTTATGAGAGTAATAAGCCAAGTATGTCCCATCTACACCCCCATGTTGTCAAGCTGTGACCACAGTGTGTACAGTAACAAAGTGAGCTGTATGGGCATAATATTAATGTGGAATCTGGTACTTTGTGTTGCAACATTTAGGTAGTGCTAACAAACATTGCTCCCACAGGTCCATCAGATATGAACACTGTGCCTAGAAATAAAAGATTGATACCCTGTACTGGTACTGTTTACTCTGGTATTGTATGGCATTGTGAGTGTTGTAGTTGCTCTGAATAATAAGGTATCACTCATCACTGTCACCCACACTGTGCTACATAATATAAATGTCTAGGAAATCCTGTATAAGAGTGGTGTAAGTCACTAAAGGTTGAAGAGGGCAATAGTCTAAATATGTCCCGGTTCACCTGCATGTGGTCAAGACCTAGCCAGAGTCTGTGCAAAAAGAGATGGACAGGTATGTGCATAACATCAACTTGGAATCTGGGAGTATGTGTAGAAACAGTTAGTGTTAACAAACAATTCCTCCACAGGTATACCAGGTAAGAGGTGTATACTGCAGGTAAAACCAGTTCATGTATATAGTTGCCAACAGCCATACCACTGTCCAAAGTAAGGCAATAGGGTAATATACTAATACCTGTAAGGTACAGATAGTACTGACTAGGAAAGTAATGTGAACTACAGGAATATACTAGTTGTTTGATGACATTTTTTCTCTCGGCCCCACCATATCTAAAGCAATAAACTAAATACCCAACTCAATTGGTACGTGCTGACTTAACTGTAATGTTGGGACATATATCCTATTGTTTGATAATTATTTAAATCTGTTTCTATGCATGTGCTATGTTGAAATACTCCAACATTGGTGGCATGGTGCCATCAATGTACCTGCATGCTGTTGTAATTACCACTGTGGTCCCACATATGCATGTGTTCTGTTTGCTATGCAACTGTTCCATATCTGGTGTCTGGGTTAATGGGAATATCTATGCATGCTGTTATACCTAATCCTGGAATGTGTTGACTATTACTAACCCACATATGTTGATAAAACACAAACACCATAGCACTTAGGGGAATGCGGGTCCCAGCGGACCCACCTGCCCCACATCAGCTGG
>NC_056735.1:1858604586-1858729586 GCF_019279795.1 Protopterus annectens | reverse complement strand
ACATGTGGTGGTAAATACCCTGGATGGTGTATGTGGTCTGCGATGTGGAAGCCCCATGGGCCCCAATATGGACACAATGGGAACAAGCCTCATACCCACTTCTACTCACAACAGCAGCCCACGTTCCAAAGGTGCCTGGCCTGGAGGCTGAGCAGGAGGAGCATGTGGACCCTGTGAATGTGTACTGGGTGCCTTAAGGTGATGTAGCATATCCCACATGTGTCTGTGGAGCCCGCTATGGAACAGACCCTGGACCTGACCTTGGGAGGCAAGATCATGTCTATGTGTGCCCCCAGGAGGGACAAAATCCCCGTAGGTGGTTCCACCTGAAGGTAGTGCTGGACCAGTACATGAGGAGGCCCCAGGGTGGGCCCCACATGTGATGTGGCCTGGTAACATGGGGAGATGAGTTTGGAGAGGTGGTTCTGCTGTCAAATATTCCCTAAACATGCTATTGTGTCACTGTTATAGAACATATGTGGGTAGTAATAGTCTACACAATCCAGGAACATGTCCAACAGCATGCATAGATATCCTCAATAACACAGAATGTCAGATGTGCAGCAATCACATAGCAAGCATACCACAGGCATATATGGAACCATAGTGGCCCTGACAATGGCATGCAGGTGAATAGTCTGTAACAGGCCAGCAATGATAGTGTCCACACAGGGAAAATGGCTACAAACACATAGCACAAAGTGTGGTACAATACAATATCTGTCCCACTGGTAGGAAAGCTGTAGCCATACCTACTGAGTTGTGTGTACAGTTTGTTGTCACTGATATGGTGGGGGGGTGACAGAGATGTGTATTAAGAACTGTGGTAACCTTGCTGTATGAGTTGCTCCGACCTGCTTCCATCTTTATGTCTTTCAGGCAAGATGTCACATGGACGGCTCCCTGCTTACTCAGCTGCTGAGAATGAAATAGTACTAAACTACCTAATCCAGCACTACCCTGTCCTGTATGGCTGCGCTGCCCATGAGCAGCAAGAGCGGACCACCCTGTGGAATGATCTAGTCCACAGGGTCAATGATGCTGGACTGCACAACTGCAATTATGAGCAGGGCCGGCATAATTGTTCTGACCTGCTTCCCAATGCCTGTCAGTGTGCTGCTGCAGTCCAGGGGGATCACCTCGCAATGGGGGGGGCATGCCATCCATCCCCCAATACGTGTTGAGGAGCTCCTTGCCAGCCTCGTGGCACCTGCCTGACTACACAGCCAACAGCTGCCAGACACCATTGTGAAGGTGGGTGCTACCCACACACCGGCTGAGGAGCATGCAGGTAAGGCCACAGGGCACATCAGTAGACCACTGTTGCATATGTATCCACATCTGTACAGGTAGATCATGCATATCTGACATGTCATATATACAGTTTGTTGCTGCATAGTGGTATTAAACAGATGTGCATACGTGGTAGCATTGTGGACATATACTGTTGATGTACTGTAATGCTGCATTCACCCTGTAGGAATGTCACAGGTGTGGCCACTGACTTTGCATCTCTCACCCTCTTATGTAGGTCCATCTGGTATACCACCAAGGCAGCAGCCTGTAGCTGGTGAGTATGGTTTATGTTGATGCTTGCCAATACACCGGGCATGTAATGGCTATGGTATATTCCATGCACACATCTAACACTCCTACCCAAAATGTATGCTGTACATGTGCAAGTATTGTTGCTGTTAAATGCACAGCATCACAGTGGAGACTATGATGGAGTATTGGAAGGGTATGTCAGACACCTACAAAATAACTAACATCCTGTCATTGCAGAATGTTTCCACAGGGAGTAACATAATGGTGGGAGACATGGCCTACAGTAGGACATGTGTGAAACATCACCCATATACAGTACAACAACAGTGTATATACCAGTAGTGCAATGGCAACTGTTACATATTTACACTATGGCATAACGTATTACTGTGGCCCACATTATTAGCTGGGACTAGGCTGTAATATGTGGTATTCAGTGTATGGGACACTGCAAACTGACACACATGTGTAGGCCTTACTTGTCAAGCATCTGCAAAAAGGGTGAAGAAGGGGAGGGGGTGTCAGGATGACACACCAGTGCACTGCAGCAGGGATCAAAAGGATGCTAAGAATGGCTCTATCTGCACGCAGTCAGGTTCAGGAACTGTGGCAGATGTAACCCTACCCCTACAGCAATATTGACGGCAGTGTGTGAACACCAAGGGATGTGCACATGAGTAGACTTTGCAATCATGCAGATTTGGGGGACATGTGTAGGGCAGACTGATCATACACTGGCAAATGCAGATGGCCCATGCTAGTATACCTCTGCCAGGAGTAGTGACTACTGTAGTACACATAACAATAGGTGCAACAAACCATCATGATAAGAGTGTGCCCACATATGCACACATGGAGTGTATGCATCTCGGTCAGCAACTGCACACCTAACACATCCAGTAGACACTGCATGTGAATGCACAGGACATATGTCACATATCAGGCTCATGTACTGTTAATATATGCTGTGATGTGGTCCCATGGCAGATCAAGGAAGGGTGCGTCATATCAATAAGGGAGTGTACACTCCCCATAGCCACTGTATGGTCTGATGGTTGTCAGTGTAATAATATTGGATTGGTCATACATGGTCCGCTGATGTTGAGATCTGTAAACCAGACATCAGACATTCACAAATGACATCTGTCCACATATCATCCCAGGTATGTGTTGCTGAAAAACATAGGGGCTATGAGCATTAGAGGTGACATAACTGACACAGTACTACACATTCAGCAATGGGTTGTACACCTGTGAGGTTTGATGCACAGTATATGGCAGGGTGCAGAACAGGTGCACAGCAATACTGTGTACATGGGTGCAGTGGTATCCAGGGGAAGGGGCATCACCTACTAACACAGCACATGCATCACACACATGTATACTGTTGCTAGCATGGATTGACTATAGCTGCACTGCATGCTGTTGTGCACCATATGTTATGCATGTTGACAGATGGGTAATAGGAGGACTGTGTGTAATATCTTTGTGCAACCTAACCTGTATATGTGTGTGTGTGTGTGTGTGTGTGTGTGTGTGTGTGTGTGTGTGTGTGTGTGTGTGTGTGTGTGTGTCTGTGGGTGGTTATTTTGTCTGTAGGGTCACTCTGGTGAAGTGGAGGGAGGTTTATGCATGTAGGATGTGTGTGTGTGCATGTGTGTGTGTTTGTGTGTGTGCCCACGTATGCACATGTATGATTGTGGAGTTGTTCATACAGCAGTACTTCGCTTTGGGATCATGCAGTACATGGAAATGGACTGACACATGACACACCAGGAATACTTGTAATGTATGTAATCACAGGACAGCTGATAGTATAATAAGGTCTGTAGCATGGAACATGCAATGGGAGGGAGGGTAGACACCAGGTATACCATTACTATCGCATTCAGCAGAGAGGTGATCAACAAACAATGTATGCAGCACTACAGATGCATTGGGGAATTACTAGACAACACCAGGGAGTGTATCCATATATTACAGTTGTCACATGATAGGTTGATTGAGTAGCATATCTGGCATGTACTGAGCAATACGTACACATAACATTCCAGTGTGTGACATTATGGAGTGAACATAGTAGCCCCTCACATATAGGGGCCATACTCATGATGTCCAGACATACACAGGGTGAACACTGAATGACAGCAGTGAGGCCATGTAAAGCCACTCCACTCAGGTCATGGAGGTAATGTAGTAACAGGTCTTGTGTTGTGATCACTTGTCTAGGCATTTAGAGAAATCATACGTTAATGAGTGGTATTAATGTGTGTATGTTACTAAGTGTGATGCAGGATGGAGAATAAACATGGGACTGTCTGTAAGTCTGACAGGTAGGTATTAAGGTGGTGTGTATGTGTTTGTGTGTGTGTGTGTGTGTGTGTGTGTGTGTGTGTGTGTGTGTGTGTGTACTGTTATGCAATGCTGTACAGGTCTTAAAGTTTGTTTCCTGCTTTCCCCCACAGGTGGCGAGGTGGGTCAGGGTCCCTCCTGCATGCAATCTGATGTTGGTGTCCATACAGACACCGAAGATGATGATAGTACTGTTGAGGGGCAGGTGGTGTTGCCAGGGGCCAAAACAGCGCCATCAGTTGACATTCCCCTTTTAGCCACCCCAACCCCACACACAGTGTCAGTGTCTATACATACCCCATCACCAGTGGCCATAGGGGAGGGACAGCTGGCGGTTTGTGGCAGTGCACAGGAAAGTGTGGTATCCATGCCTACTGTGTCTGGTCACAGCAGGCATAGCTGGATGTCCGGCAGGGCACCACATAGGCAGATGACACAGGGTACTCATAGTAGGGCCGCTGGTCATCATGCCCTCGGCAGTCATGCCACAACTGGTACCACCAGGCGCATGTTTCAAGCTGTCATGGTGATGCAGGCACATATGGAACATTACACCATACAGGGCCTGAGGCTGCAGAGGGCTGTTCTTACTTCTGCAAGCAACAACTTCCGTGAACTGTCTGGTGCCATCCGTGCTTATACCGAGCTTATGGATAGATGGTCTGATGGGCCTCATTGACCGTGGTTTGTCCGTGCTTGAACATGTGGTGGGAGTGCGGTGATGGCCATGTGGACATAGGCCAGCAACAGCAACAGCTGGTGGTCAATGTGGATGTGCTAGGACATCAAGATTCTCCCATAGTGGCAGTACCATCCCCAGCACTGCAGGACCTGGTTCCAGTGGACATCTGTCATCATCAGGGTAGAGTAGCAAATCGAGGCCTGCACCTGGATGTGCCAATGGAACCTCTGGCAGGCACAGTTCACATGTCCATGGCCAGAGGCAGTGAACTGCACACCTTGCCAGGCATGGTCTGCAGCTGTCCATAAACATCTGTATAAGTCAGCCACATGGCAGAACTGTGTGCATGCATACCCACACACTATACGAACACACTAAGGGCAGCCCCATACCTACACACACCACATCACCATGCCCAGTTCACCTCATTACACCCCTCACCCACACACATGGTGCCAAATGTATGGCCCACCCTCGGCCTCTGGCAAACCAACAACACACCCTGTGCATAAGATGATACCTGTGCCACATCCCTGTCATCCATAACATTGATGCAGGGACAGGCTAATATGATTCTGATGCACATGGTGACTGTACTATAGTGTACCAAAGTACTGCAGTGTAACACGTTGTCAGGAGTAAAGTGTAGCCATCCAGCAATGATGCATTATAGCTGTTTGTAACACTGGTTGATTGTGGTCTCCATAATGTTATCCATTTGTGTTGTAGGTGTACATGTGTCAGCAGGAGGATGGTCTTCAGTCATATTTCACAATAGGGTATGGCACTGTGGTGACACTATGGCTGTGACATATCTGGGGTATAGTTGAATACATGTCACAGGTTTGTATAACAGTTATTGCCTGTGGCACATGGACAGGTGACCCGCTGGGACGTGCAAAATCTGCAACCTGATGTAGACCCATCCACATACATGCACACTCTTACTTGGCAACACTGGGACTAAACCATACCTAGGTATGTAGTGCTATTGAAGTGTGTGGCTTTCATTGCACACACCACACAGCGTTTAGGGTGAGGTGTGCTCCAGGTTACATGTTACATGCAGAACATCCCCAGACATGTACTGTATGCTAATGGGGGATGTAATGGTTGTATATGGACAATACATATTGGGACATACCATCATATACACATTAACAGACACATAACAGGCAGACACATGTCCGAGAGACCTGTGTATATCGCTGCTAACTAACTTGACTATGTGTCCAATGAGTTACAGGTAGGTTGCACACAGCACATGCATTACTGGGCTGGATTGTGGTATCAGTTACCTGTATGGTTGATGGTGACAGTGGCCACCATAAAGTGGTACATGGGACATATACCAGGTGTACCCTGGTGCAATAACAGTGTACACAGCACCCACATCCCCCAGTGGATATTGTACTCCCTAAAACCCATGATGACACTCTGACATACCCACCATCACACATTGCCCACAACTGCAGTACAACCCATTGTATACCCCAACAGTGGTACTACAGAAATATGCATCTAATGCACATGCCACAGGCATAGTAGGGTGTTGCATTGTCATACCTCACCTATGGGCAGCAACAACAATATTTGTTCTACTGTGTGGCAATGGGTATTGTAATAGGAGTATGTGGCCTCGGAATGCTGTACTCTACAGATATACGGACATGCACACATACACACACTTGCCAGAACTCAATGGGGATCCCATGCCTATCAACCCATTTGTACAACACAGTTGTGTTTGTACTGCAAGGCTCATGTAGCCAGTAGGGAGAGGAGCGTAACAGGGTACATGTAATTTCCCATACAGCAACAGTCACAACTGACTATGGCAATAGGTATTGCAGTGGTTGTGAAGGCCCTCATGGAATTCCCAAGTACAGGTGTGCTACCACACAGACACTGCTATCCTCAGTAATACACACGTAACATGTGTCAGTACTGGGGTGCATTGCTGCAGGTGGCCATAGCTGTGTACCTAGCTATTGTCCATAGAGAGATGGGTTGTGTATGGGATGTGTGTACAGTGGTATCCTGCCACTTGCCATGGGGCAGCAGGCAATCTATCAACAGACACCACTGTGGTGACCCTCAGGGTTAGAGTGACATGCATCAGCCAATCTTCTGGCTGCCTCCTGCACATGACCACTGAGGTGATCAGGAGGACATGTATGCAGCATGCATTACAACACATGGTTAGTGTCTGTGATGGAGACTTGTACCCAAGCATGTTCTGTTGACTGTGGTAGTCTAGTGGAGGTACCCATGGCATGTGGTGCGTACAGGGTGTTGTCTCCTATATCTGCCAGTTCTTACACAGCTGAGCAGACATGTCAGTGTCAATTAAGTATAGGTTGTCTGAACATATCCCATCTGGATACCTACCATCTGCACATTTATACAGGGACTGACAGTCATCAGCTTGGCAAGTAGCTATGCAGTAGGATGAATGTGGTGACAGACAGATGTTTGACAACAATATGTATGCCATAACTACATGTTGGAAGCTCTCACTAACATGTGCTGTATAAATGGTAGCCTACAGTTACATTCCACATGTCGGCTCATTATCCAGTAGGGGATATATACTGTGACACAGCTCACACACCAGGGACACACCAGGGAGGCCTCAGAGTCCAGCTATGCCTGCAGGTGTGCCTGCTGTTAGTACTAGATTTAGCACTCTACTCTTGCCTGGGAAAGCACTGTCAACATTAGTACCACCATGATACACTACATGCCAGTGTGGCAGCATGTACCCTGGGCTACTACCCCTGTATGTAACACATTCCTACAGATAACAGTGCTGTACAGGCCTCATATACTTGTGTGTCCCAGACATGACACTCACACCCCTTGCTACTGTACTGACAGCACATAGGTGCATGCATTTTAAATGGCATTACATACACTTATTAAAGATGTCATTACCCTGCTATGTTATCGGACTGGGTTGTGAGAACTGGTTACCAGGGCTAAGCCATGCTTAGCAGGTATCAGCATTGCTTCAATATAACAGCTAAGCTGATTTGTGCACTGGTAAGCAAAGCCTACACTGTGTGAACACCCGTACGTTTACCCGTAGCTTAGCATCACTTAGCTTTGTGCAAACCAATGCAAACACACTTAAAGCTGCCTAAAACTTCCTTAACCACTCTGTATCAGACAGCCCTTGTTCTGCCCAGCAACAAAATGAACAGCCTTTGCAGGTCTTGAACCCAGGACCCTGTACATGATAGTCACAACAATTAACTACTACACCATGACCACTGTAATGATAGCTGTTCTTTTTCCAATATATTTGTCAATACACATATTGATTAGTATTGAACAATTGCCTTTACTTCCACAATTGTGTAGTACTTGTTATTAATATGACTGTTGCATCACATATGTTGTTTTATCATAATGTACACATATCAGATACATACGGTGAGATACATCTGGGAAGGTATACACAACTGTGATATTTACACATGACAGGAATATGGATATATGCATATACATATGTTGATATATGTCTACATGTACATACATATGTATATTCATACATATGTCTGTGTACACATCTGCATAGTGCATCATATATATGGCCATGTGTAGATCTCTTTGTGTGTGTATATATATATATATATATATATATATATCTATATATCTATATATATATATATATATATATATATATATATATATATATATATATCTATCTATATATATATATATATATATATATATATATATATATATGTATATATATATAGATATAGATAGCTATATATGTATGCACATCCTATGTGTACAGATATGCCTATTTATGTAGATATATATGTAGATATCTATAACTATATGTGCATACATATTTATTCTGATATACCTATTACTGTCAATATATATGTAGATATCCATAAGTATATGTTCATATGTCTCTATATCGGTATATGTGTAGACATATATTGCTGTGTATATGTATATATTTGAGTGTTTATATATATATATATATATATATATGTCAATATGTATATGTGCATATATCTGTATAGATATATGGATAATTATATATACAAATATGTTCACCATATGTCCAGAACATGGAGTGGAGTCCTACCTCAGCCCCAATAGTCCCAACTTCTTAGTGCAAGGGTATGTCAGGTATTTATTGCAGGTATATATGTAGACTGTTGCTACTGTAATAGGGGTTGTCTTAACAGACATGTTGTGTGTGGGAGGTCACATCTGGTTTTAACATGTGCGCCATTGGCTACTGACAGACATCCTAAGGACATCATAGTACAATACCACTGCTAGCACAGTAATGATCCTGTGGACTACAGCAGAGATATGGTCAATAAATGTGGACAGTCTGACACACTCTGGTCAGTCCAGAGGTATACACAGAACCCCTGAGTACAAGACACGTGGACCAAGCCTGACAATGTGGATGTTAACAGCCATGTAGATGGGTATATCACGTAAATACTGGAATACATATGCCCACATAGGTTATGCATTCACACACTCCTGTCTGTCATGACACAAAATAACTGCTGGTGCAGAGGTCGCATGACCACATACTACCCACTAGTTAGTGATATACATCTGTACAGCATCCTACTGCTTGTCAGAAATACATGACAGTTATGGCGGCCTGGCAGCAGTACATCTGGCAAATATCTGGACATAACATCACACTGGGTAAGTACACTAAGCTGCTAGGCATGTAAGAAAGCACTGTGCAAACTACAGGCAGACTGCCACAACACTGGCCTACGTTTCTTATGGGGGGATACACATGTACCTGCAAATATTGCAGGCTATACAGGCATGTCACAGCACAGAGTAACAGACACCTGTGTGAAAGTGCATACCCACAACCAATGGGAACATAGCCACAACCACATATGGTAAGCTAGCTTAATATTAGAGTATATGGACTGTCTGATCAACACCATCCTCATATGTGCCACTCACACACTAACCCTACATATATTGGGACACTACACAGTGTGGTCCGATGCCTGTCTGTGGTATGGGACATGTGGCCCTACAAACATGTAAGCCAATAGGGTACCATACACTGGAGCAGCATGTAACATCAGATAGAACAGGACCAAGAACAATGACATCTACCACAGTCTGTACACAGGCCAAGGTACATATTCGCAATACACACACTGTCGACAATCACCATAAGTACACAGACTTCAGTATTGTACACACAACCACAGAATGCCCAGGTTATGTCCTCAAATATAACCCCTACTATACATAGCATGTGTAGAAGTCTGATATCTCACTGGCTTTTTATCACATATGATGTCAATAAATAATGGTGTACAGAACATATGCACCTCTTACTTCACGACATATGTACAAATGTTGACAGAGTTGTGGCTGGAGGCACAAACACAGGGCCAGTATTGATATGTTGCTGTCATAACCTCATACATTCACTGTTGTAACAGGGTTTGTTGTGACATATGTCCTATGAGGAATAAGAAGTCAGTAGCATTTATGGCTGTCTCGCACTATGCTTCTGCAGTTCTCAGATAGGTGTTCTGTGAGTAACACAAGAAACAAAAGGCACTACACACTGCCAAGTCTGCAGATGACCCTACAGATGGGGGTTTCCTCAAATACATAGCACTGTCATGACAGGTATTAAAACATGTAGACCAGCTATATCCACACACACCATGTTAAACCGACATTACTCCAAATTCAGAATAGCAACACTTACATTCTGTAGTCATGTCAGGCACATCCCCCTCCTGTATGTTGGCCTGTTTCCACAGTGTATGTTGTTAGAGGTAAATCCCAAATCTGTCTGTGATGCTGTTTGCCAAACACCAGATCTAGGTACTGCTCACAGTGAATGAAAAGGCCCAACACCAACATGATGTTCCTAGATATTTGAGTGTGTTTCCATGAAATTGGCTATGGGAATGTTACCACAGCTGTTCCACATACAATCATCTAGAGGAGGGTTGCAATTCGTGCAGAGGCCATCAGCTGATCATGAGCATCACTTACAAAACACAAGCTGCTGCTGCCTAAGCAAAGCAGGTGTAGTTCTCCCCATCCACCAGAGAGGGAGTGAGAGAGATATACAGAGACAAAGTAAGTCAGGGAGGGGGTGGGAGAGTAAAACCAAAGCATGTTTGTGTCAAACACCTACCAGTACAGGGTTTCAAACCCCTGACTGACTATGTATTGCTATCACATGTCTATGCAGTTATTGCAGGCACCACATAGCTTACATGTTGAGGAGCTGTCCAAATGTATTTGTGATGGTGAGTGACATCTGCAACAGTGATATGGTAGCGATACAGTAGGTGTAGTACACGTGCCTGTCCACATGAACAGGTGTCAGCGTCAACACAGCCACACTCTCTCAGGGACTCACACACATTGACACACTTGGCAGGGTCAGGAATACACTTCCTAACTAGTTAGTTTGCCACAATACAGTAATGTGCAGGTATCACATGCACCACAGAGGTTATCCGGAGGTTATATGGGCAAAGGGCATGTGAAGGTGTCTGACATCAGACAGCATGCTTCAGTATGCCAATGGGGGTTGTGAGTGTGAATGTGGTTGAAAGCATCATACAATACACACACACACACACACACACACACACACACACACACACACACACACGGTGCCAGTACTGACATGCATGCGTACATTGTTTCACTGGTGTGTAGTGGTTGACTGTGCCAGAAGGCTATACAAGGCTAGGTGAACGGTATATCTTGGCATCAGGCCACATGACGATGGTCTGTAGTGTGGCTCAGGGGTGTAGTGTCTGGATTGGCCCACACAGGTGGGTATTGTATTCACCATCCAGTCACCTGGGTAACTATTGTGTGCGGCCATTGCTGTGCAATGCTTGCCATATATGTGTTCTTTAGTCCATGACATGGACACTGTCTGGGATGTGCACATGTCCCACATGCATGTACAGAGACATGTGGAACTGTACCTGGGGTGTCTGGCCCATGTTGTGTACACAGATTGTCATCATCAGATCTGCCAGTCCTGGCCTCATGTTGTGGGAGCTGGTAATGGACAGCAGGTTGACCCTGCACCTACACTGATAGCATGATACAGGTATTCCCTGGTATCAGTGGCATCTGTCCATACAGGGCATGTGTTTAAGGCATGGTATGCCCTTTGTGGGTTACATTTGATGGCACCACAGGTGTTGCAGGCATCCAGTGGGGAACATAGTGAAGGCACACTGTCTGCATGTACGTGCCTATTGTTCTGATGGACAGGGTGCCATGCCCTCTGTAGTCCACTGCAATCACACCATGGTTACTATCTGTGGGCAATATGCAGGGTACTACCAACATAGCAGTTGTTGCCTAGGCAAGTGTGTTTGTGTATGAGACATGGGTTGAGAGTGTTCTCTGGGTAATAAAAGGGTTGCTAACTTTTTTTGCCAGGCCTTGATGTCACATGTAGGGGTATGGATTGGCACCCCAGCCTCTTGGCTATTTCACATCTGTTATCCTTGTAAGATGGACATTGTGACATATAATAGGGCCACCATATAATAAATTTGCAAAATCCACTCTACAATGAGTCCAGTTGTTACACACTTACAGCCACCTCCACACAGGATATGAATGACAAACACAGAAACACACTTGCCATGTCTGGGATTAAGAACTCTTACCTAACTAGTTTATTACATTACAGCATTGTGCAGTTAAAGGATGTGCCACAGAGACTATTGGTGTACTCTTTCCCCAAAGGTGTATTTCACTGGGAATGATATCAGCAGGCTTGCCAAAATAGGCATTTGAATTGTAGTGAGTGTGACTAGCCTAAAAAGCATTGCTTCCTACACAGACTGAGAAACACACACACAAGCATCCACTCTTGCCATGTGTGGGAATAGAACCCCTACAAAGTACTATATCACACTACAGCATTACACAGTTATAGAATGTGCCACAGAGATTACTGAAGTACTCTTTCCCCAAAGGTGTATTTCACTGGGAATGACATCAGCAGGCTTGCCAAAGTAGGGCATTTGAATTGTAGTGTGTGTGACTAGCCTAAAAAGCATTGCTCCCTACACAGACAAAGAAACACACACACAAACATCTTGCCATGTGTGGGAATAGAACCCCTACCAAAGTACTATATCACGCTACAGCATTACGCTGTTATAGGACACACCACAGAGATTACTGGGCTACTCCTTTCCCAAAGGTGTATTTCAAAGTGAATGACATCAGCAGCCTTGCCAAAGTAGGGCATTTGAATTGTAATGAGTGTGACTAGCCTAAAATGCATTTCTCTGTACACACACACACACACACACACACACACACACACACACACACAAAATTGCTATGTCGGGGATTAGAACTCCTACCTAACTAGTTTATCACACTACATCATTACGCAGTTAGAGGGTGCACCAAAGAGATTACTGGGTTACTCATTTCTCAAAGGTGTATTACAAAGTGAATGTCATCAGCAGCCTTGCCAAAGTAGGTCATTTGAATTGTAGTGAGTGTGACTAGCCTAAAAAGCATTGCTCCCCACACAGACAGAGACACACACACTTGCACAGTTGCCATGTCTGGGATTAGAACTCCTACCTAACTAGTTTATCACACTATGGCATGATGCAGTTACAGGATGCACCACAGAGATTACTGGGCTACACCTTTCCCAAAGGTGTATTTCAAAGTGAATGACATCAGCAGGCTTGTCATAGTAGGGCTATGGGGAGGGCAGTGTGTGTGCATGGGCCATAACCCATTCATTTAGACATACCACACTCAGGTACACACAGGTGTATATTCCACAGGTACGTGTATACAACTGCTAGATGACTACTGCCTTGTACAGTCATGTTGCTCAGCTAGCACTTACACCACAGAGTCTGTAATGCTGAGGGATACCAGTAGCTAATTTCTACAGTGAGTGACATTTACACATCATGTGGTTGCAGCCATTTGGCTGTTTGCTTGGTGGGACAAGCCTCATGATGGAAGACTCTTTGTCACTCTCACTCTCTTCCACACATCTATGTATGTGTACTTTTGGCATATTATAGTGTGTTGTCCTTGGATATATGTGTGCATTCCTATCCAATGTGTATGCAAAGCATGACTGGTGCATACTGAGGAGTGTATGTACTAACATCTGCAACTGTCAGACATGGACTTCATTTGTTTAATTGTTTAAGCATGCCTAGTATGACCTTTCAGTATGTTGTTGTCTGACATTGCCTTCATTTCTCTAAGTGTATGAGCATGCCCAGTATGCCCTTCTGTACTGAATGTGTGGATCCATTCCAGGTAGTTTGTACTCCAGTGCAGACCTTTATGTTCTACACCTACAGGTAGCAAACTATTTCTGCAGGATATCTGTAGATCAGTTGGCAATATGGGGTCACACTGTGCAAGGGATAGTGTGTACTATAGGTGATTGTGTCTGTGCTGCTTCTGCTACATGGTACTGTTGTTACCAGTGATATTCAAACGTGTATTGTTGTACACTGTGATGTTTTATGTCCTCAAGTACTGTCAGGTGGACATTTTTGCTCACAGTGATGTCCTGGGGAACACAAGGTGAATGCAGCTGTGTCCAGTATTGTGGTCAAACACCTATATATTCATGAAAAGTTATGCCATTCTGGAGGGGAAGCTGCAGACCCTTGCTGCTGGGTCTGTGTATCCAGTTCAGCACCTTGGTACAGTGCTGTCAGAAGATTCCATACATGTACATCCATCGACGTGACAGTATGGCCTTATCTTGCTGTGGTAATACCTCACAGCTGTACATATTCACACAGGTTTCCCAGAGGCAGGGGTCATATGTCAGGACATTACCCCTATTGTGGTGTACAGGCAGGTTTGTAGCCACCCATGTTTTGTGATTCAAGCCAGGGATAGTATGTGCACACAGCTGTGTGTCGGACCTTGCACATTCCATGCTGCCCATGCTCCCACCCACCCCCTCTATTATTCTATCCTCTTCCATACATTATGCATACATTCTCTGATACTTTCCCTATAGTTATCACCTCATCACAGCTGTGTTTTGGTGTTGGTCCACAGTTCATGCAGTGGGACATGGTGGACATGTTACTGTGGTTTGTCCTCATGGCCTTGCATATGGCTTATGTGGAGTGTGTTATGTTGTTATTTGGGTGTACATGACATAACATACATTGGCAGTATGGGTAAGACAGGCCTTTTGCACAGGCCTGTAGGCCATTTGGTAGTGATGCAGTACAGCTGTAGCAGGCCATTGCATTCTGTCAATCCTACAGTCCCAGACTGCCATACAGTATATTCCCCTGGGGTGACAGGGTAGGTGTGCTAGGTGTTCATGCCAATACTTTCTATCAGTATTGATCAGGTGGTGTGGATGCTGGCAGGGTGCGACTTACAGCTAGGGATGCACCTGCATGGAACACCTGCATTGCATACTGCATTCATTTGCTATTGCCATACACAGGTAGGGGTCATATTGTACCCATTCTCAACGGCAGAGATACGACCAGAGAGGTACCTGTGGGTGGTGTTTGGGTGAGCTGGGTGCATGTGTGCTATGGACACTACTTGCATCTGACTCACAGATATGCATGGGACATTCCAGTTATGCTGGCTTGTGCAGGGACATCAGCCATTTCCCAGTACATCAGTCCTATCACCTTTGTGATCTGCAAATGTTCGGCCAGACGACATCGGTATTCCCTACTACATGTCCAGATAATGTGATGCATACCTGTATGTACAATTTCAAGGGTGTGCCCATTTCATGGTTACACATTATATACTGTATGTTTGGGGTACTTTTCCCTCTGTACTGCTTGTACATCTAGGCCAACAGTCATGCCATGTCCATCTTTCAGATGGTGACACATATTACCACCATATATTTACAACGGCTTACTGCTAACATGTGTTATATCAGGGGAAATTGTCTTTGGCACTGCAGTTGTGAGGACTTGGCCCTGTCATCAGCAGTAGTGGGCAATGGCCGCCAGGCCAAACCTCAATATGCATACATACTTACCACTCTCACACAATATGAAACACACACCAACTTAACACACGCACACCTGCATATTGTACAAATGCTACAATCTATCCTGCTACCTTGGCCACCTCAGGTCATCTATGCTCCACTGATATTATACCTATACATACATGTCACTACATGTCTACATAGGATTGGAGGGAGAGACACATCTGACTGTTACTGCATTTCTACATAAGATTGGGGGGGACACACCTGACTGTTACAACGTGTGTACATCAGATGGGGGGGCGCACCAGACTGTTACTACATGTCTAAATAGGAATGGGGGGGCAGATCTGACTGCTACTACATTTCTACATAGGATTAGGGGCACACCTGACTGTTTCTACATTTCTACACAGGATTGGGGGCACACCTGACTGTTTCTACAATTCTACACAAGATTGGGGGGCACACCTGACTATTTCTACATTTCTACACAGGATTGGGGGGCACACCTGACTGTTACAACATGTGTACATTGGAGTGGGGGGCACACCAGACTGTTACTACATGTCTAAATAGGAATGGGGGGCACATCTGACTGATAATACATTTCTACATAGGACTGGGGGGGGGTCACACCTGACACTTGTACACATTTGCTATGACTGTACTGGTATGTCAGGTACTCCATTTCAACCTGTATTCTAACCTATCATGCTGACTAGAGGCATATCAGTGTACCGTAGCTCTTAGGTTTGATTGACTTACATATCAGTTTCTGACTTCCTACCCTTCATAACTAACATACCACTGCCAGACCTGCTGTAGTCTGTCTGTGTAGGCCTTGGGGGGTGGTTACCCATAGACATCATTCAGAGGCCTTAGTACAGCCTTTGTTTGTGTTTGTCTATACCTGTCCTGCTGGCTGAGACTGTTGTTGGGTATGTGAACTTCCCTAACTGGTATGTGTGAGTCATATGGACACACATGTGGCCCAACACATTTCCTGAATAGGGTTTTGTCGCCATGTGTAGTACTGGCTACTATGGTGACACCAGTATTTGTTACAGATCTCATGGTGCCACTATAGGTGTCTACTGTCTGCTGGCATCCCATTCAGTCACCCAATTCCCTTGCATGTTCACATCCATACCATAGATACAAGTAACAACACATACTACTCCATTCGGTAATTGGTAAGGAGAGTGACTTACCTTGTGGGTGTGCCAGTATTTACAATGGTGCTGGAGGGCTGCCTATATTGGATACACATAGTTCACTCCCTATACATGGCTGAGCACAGGTAGTGTCATGTTTGGCATCCCTTTTACTGTATGTGCGAGTCAGAGAGTGGTGTCATTCCCTGGGTCCCTCTTATGTCAGTGGATGTGCTATGCATTGCCTCTTTGCCAAGGCCATGGCATACTTGGCATGCCTCCTTCTGCTTACTGGGGCAGGCTCAGTTTTTTCCTCCTCTGAGTCACTCTGTGCTGTTGCAGGCCTTGGCAATGGTAGGGGGCTGTGTGGCCCTGCCCCATGCTGTCCCTGCTGCAGCTGTTTCCACAGGATCATGTTGTGCAGCATGGCACATACAATGACAGTTTGAGTATATGCAGCTGGGGAGTACTGCAAAGCCCCATCGGATGTGTCCAGGCACTGGAACCATGACTTGAACATTCCAAACACACGCTCTATTACAACTGTGATCTACGCGTGTGCCTCATTATGGAGTTCTTGTTCGGGTGTGTGTGCATTTCTGATGGGTGTCATCAGCCATGGCTCCAGTGCATAACCATCATCCCCCACTAGGTGACTGTAAAGGATGTCCCCACTGGCAAATCTCTGGTACAGCTGCATCAGATGCCAGATGTGGGAATTGTGATAGCTTCCAGGGCAGCCAGCAGACACATTCATTATAATGCCCTGGGCATCGCACACAACCTGGTGGTTGATGGAGGGGAAGCCCTTGCAGTTGATGTAGACCCTACCCCACTCACCAGGTGGTACTTTGATGCGTATGTGCGTGCAGTCTATAGCACCCACTACCTCAGGGTATTCTGCTATTTGGTGGAAGAGATGCATATTGCTGGCCAGCACCTTATGGGTGTTGGGGAAATATACTTGCTCACCGGCATGTGCTAACATGGCATCCAGGAACTGGTGGAGTGCCCTGGATGCTGATGCCTGTGAGATCCCCATTATATCTCCAGTTGGCCTTTGGAAGGTACCTGTAGCTAGTATTCTTAGGCCTACACACACCTTGGTATCCACTGGGTTGGGTTCCCCTCTGTTAGTTCTGCGTGTGAGGCGTGGCTGGCACAGCTCAACAGTTTCCTGCAGGAGGTCCCTGTCCACCCTATAGTGCTCCACTGTCTCCAGCTCATGTAGCCCCTGGTAGGTTTCCCTGGGTCTGTACACTCTTCTCTGTCTCCTCACTGTGGGTTGGTCAACAGCATTTTCATCCTCACCACCCTCAGCCTCTTCCACATGTTGATGTATGATAGCTATTGCAGCCCCTATAATTTTGTTGTTTTTGTTTGTTAAAATTCCCCCGCTTGTATACACCGGTGGTGTAGAGTATGTGGAAAAAGTCAGAGGGAAAGGTGTTTGCATAGTTTATAGTAGTGTTCTGGGCTGGGCTGGTCTGTTGCCTGTGTAATTGGCTGATTCTGATACATTTCACCTGCCAGCTATGCTTTTTCTCCTAGATTACCTTCCTACTGCTGTTTTCCCTTCCCATTGCCTTCTTGTTTAAGCCCAGGTGCGTGCTGCTCAAACACAGTGCTCAAATATGCACAGAGCTGCTATTTCCTGGTTTATTTATATTTATTTCTGCTCTTACACTGTTGGATGCTGACTAGCATGCATGGGGAATCTGGGATTCAGTATTATTCCCCTCATTTGCATAGGATTGCCTGCTGATGCATAGTTATAGGTCCCACACTGAGCATCCCCCCTTAGCAACCACTATTCACTGTCCATGTTGTCTTCCGCCTGCCACGAGTATAATGGCAAAATAGTGATTTTGGTTAGAATGCTTATTTTAGGGTTTTTATTTTATTTTTTGCCCGATCCCCTTTGCGCGAAGCTACCCTATGATTAAACAGCCGAGATTGGCTAAAAAAAAAAAAGTAAATTTTTTTATTTTTGCAACTGTTTTCCATGCTAATGGCCATATATTTGGCCATTTGCATGCTTTCTACATAATATTCACCCTTTATTTGGAGCTGTCATGACATGTCTACAGATTACACTAGTCCTACACGGCCGGCTTCCAGCTTTCTGGATCACAGATTCACCTCACTTGCATGGATTTCACCCGCAAATGGGGCAATTTGCATACAGGAACTGAGTCCGTGCAGGACTAGTGCAGGAGTGCTTGTGCACGTCGCCATAGCATATTCCTGGATCACATGACAAACATATTGCCTGCTGGAGCTCCTACACTAGTCTTGCACACTATGCAGGGCTTACTGAATCCTGGGAACTCTCTCCTCGAACTCAGAAAAGGCAGCTATTTTTTATCAGAAAACACTGAGTAGCAAAAAGCAGTGTTAATGTGCATTCTGCTAGCCATGTTGATTGTGTTTTCTAATTTACAAGAGATAAATAAAGAACTAAAATAGTGAGGTTCTTTGTTCTTCTGTATGCTGTAATAACATGATTGCAGCAATGTGGTGTGGCCTCAGTTGCTATATAGCTCCTGTCCTGTGCAAGAAATGCTGGTGTGCTTTGTAATTATCAGACATAGAGGTGGGTGCGGTCTTGATACACCTCCAGGTACTTTGGCTGCCTGCTGTCTTGCAACATGCTGCTGTATAGGGGATCTCTGCCACTTCAATTCATGCCAGCTAGGCAGAATGCAAAACACAGTATAATGAAGTGTATGATAGGGGATCTGTGCCACTTCATTTCATGCTAACTAGGCAGAATGCAGAACACATTATAATGAAGTGTATGATGTATATAAGTATCTCCTTCAGAAATTGTGAATTACTGTAACAACACAATGAAGAATTATTCAGTGTAGTGTACCCTGAATGTGAACACATTACTTTTCCAGCATAGTACTGGGACATGAGCAGGAGGGTTACCTTAGATAAGAGCACAACTACAGGTGTGTGTGTGTGTGTGTGTGTGTGTGTGTGTGTGTGTGTGTGTGTGTGTGTGTGTGTGTGTGTGTGTGTGTGTGCCTGTAGTGGTATGTATACATATGAGTGTGGGGGACCTAGAGTTATTGTAGCAAAGTATTCCTGTGTGTGTATGTATGTATGTACACATATATGAGTGTGACAAAATGTAGATTTATTATAGTATGTATACATATGAGTGTGGGGGACATAGATTTATTATAGTAGAATATATATCTGTGCGTGTGTGTGCGTGTGTGTGTGTGTATGTCATTCTCATATGAGTCATATGCTTAAATATCAAAAATCACATTTATTGAAAATTAAACATAGTGAAAAAAAAGTGTGCAAAAGGAAAACACCTTCCTTATGAGATCTTACAAGAAATCCCCACCACATGTTATGGAAGGGGGGGTTTCTAAGGTAAGATGTTATAGTAATGGTTTTATAGTAAGGCGCAGGGACAGAGTTAGGGTTATTGTTACCTTAACGTGCTCCAACCTTAAAAAAACTTTTTATAATGCTACAACTACACAAGACAGCTTCAGGAACATACCACCTGCACAGACAAGTATAACACTAAATCAATCCCCTTACCTAGCATTAACCCCAACTTACAAACACTTGAACTATTTTTCCCCTTAGCTAACCCATACCCTGACACTAAATCCCATATGTTCACAGGCACACACACACACACACACACACACACACACACACACACACACACACACACACACACACACACACACACACACACACACACACACACACACACACACTCTCCTCATGCCTCATGCTGAAACCTTTGGTATATCCAAGAGTTTCAGTATTAACAAAATAACCCCCTCACTTACTTGCAAAATCTACTCTACTACCGTTGCAAAAGCACACTGATCAAAGCTACATTAAACAAATACAACATTCAACTAATTCGACAGTCATAGCACAAATGTGACAAAACTGTAAAGCTGTTTACCTCACGTGGATCATTTTATATGTGGTATCAAAATAAGGCAGCAGAGTACTTTGCCCATAAAATAATGGATTTTATTAAAATAGAAGGCAGAACAACAGTTCAGTGGTGTAAACTCTTTTTCAGGACATGAAACAAACATAACACATCTCTGCAATCTCTCTTAGCAGTTTGTTTCATCCCAAAATAGATGCAGGCAACGTCCTTCTGGATGGATTTTTGAAAAATATCTTTAGATTGTGTCAGGCTGCATCTTGTTGCCTCTTCACTTCCACAGCACAGTTCTCAAAACTGCTGTTCTAAATACAAATATCCCCTGCTCTGAAAAGCCACCTTCTCTGATCTCCAGGACCACATCACTCTTTTTTAGCAATTAAACTAACAACACTGTTTAGTGGAACATCTCTACCTAATATAGGAGCATACTGGTCTTTTCTTAAAGAACACACTTCCAACAGCTTGAGAGACCACAAAAGCACCTCACCAAGAGGATTACTGCCTCAAACATATGTCCTATGCAGTCCAACTGAAAAAACTCCGGCTGTACTCAGTGGCATATCGCTTACTCAGAGGTGATCACTGCCTGACTTACAAAGCCATGTCCAACTCAGAATTGATGGACATGCTCCACCTATAGAAATCCAAGTCACTATGAGCCATGTGCTCTAGTGAGCTATACCTTGCCACAACAATAAATAGAACATGCTGGAGGGATAGATTCCTGTCACAGAGACTCCCCATGCTTTGGAACAAAATTCCTAACTACATTAGGCAGAGCACCTCACTAACACTCTTTAAGAGAAGCCTTGACGAGTGGATGGGTAACAGAAAGTACACACCTGGGATCACTTCATTGGCTCTGCTTGACAGAGGCTCAGTTAATTAATTAATGGGGCGGAGAAAGCCGACACACTCTGGCTAGGCTGATAAATGCCCTCGGGCAGATAGCCTAGTACCTACCTATGAACCTATGAACCTATGAACAATCATATACTTTCCATACAGCAATATTTGCATTATTTACAAGACATAATTTTAACACATATATAATACTGCCAACAATATTTGTTTTACATGACATCACTTCGGACACCTCCTAGGGTGAGAACTCACACACAGTGCTACACAGACTATCAGTTTCAGATCAACATGATAAGCTTTGGACCTTCAACAGGCTGTCTGCATGTGGTGGGTCAAACCTGACTGAGATTTAACAGTCAATTTAAAAAGTTGGAATGAAAGGGCCCACTGACAAAGCATGGTATTCTCATTCTTTTGCTTGCATAGTCACATGGGGGGTGGGGGGTGGGCATGGTCTATGACCAATGTAAAGTCCCTACATAGGAGATAATAGTTTAGTGATGAAAGTGCCCACCAGGTCATCAGGTATTCCCTCTTGATAGTACACCTTCATTGTGATGTCACATCAGTCACATGTCCTACAGTAGTGTTGCTCTAGCCATACAGCTGCTAGTGCTATTTTCCCATTGGCACTATGGGTTGGTTTAATTATGCAGCCCTTTGCTCTGACTGACAGTGCTATTCCATACCTAGTGAATGTATGATTTGCTCTGTGGCTAGTCCCACAGTGCCCTATACGACAAATAGGGGTGGGAAGGTGTGCAGTACTAGTCTGTGAATCATAGCCATTGGGCTGAGGAGCTTTTGCTATTCTGCTGGTGTGGCAGTTTGAATGATTACATTTCTCTGCCTGAAATACTGAACATTTACGTTTAACCATTTATTTGCTAATTGTAAATTTGTCTTTTTGTTGCATCACATTTATATACTTTGTGTAAGTAAGGTGCGGCTGCAGCTTTGGCTTGGGTCATGACTGAAAGGGGTCCATGTGTCAGCCAGCTTACCAGGTTAACAAATAATCAGTCAATCAATCAATCAATCAATCAATCAATCAATCAATCAATCAAGCAATCAATCAATCAATCAGTCAAATCAATCAAACAATAAAACAAATTATGACCATTCCTGACACTTTTAATGGGTACATCTCAGCTAACTTTAGAATAATTTTTACTTTTCCAAATACAGATACAGAGAACATCCTACATCTGAAAGTGGGGAAGCAAGCATTTGTATACAAATAATTATCAGTATTGGTCTGTCAACAACAGCTATGCCTAACATATTCAAGTTTTGTAGAGGTTATGTTGGTTATGGGCTGGATTTATAAAGATTTTCTGCCATTATTATTTGTAAAATGTTGCATACATACTTTGCACTCTGTGCAATATGAGTAATTATGCAACTGTACCATTTAATTTTACCTACCGAAAAACTGATGAACACATATTATATGAGGAACCCAGCATACAGTACATTTACTATACCAATGTTATTGTTCTAAACAGGAGACAGTGGCCAGTTGTATACTTTTAAATTGTGAACCTAACATGTATAGTGAACTTACATCAGATGTCCTTCACACTAATAACCAAACATGTGATGCTCAGCTTCTGTACGGTAATGACACATGCAAGAAATGTATACAGATAATTTTCTGTTTTAAGATCATAAAACATTTGAAAGAATGCTACATTTACCAGTAATTCATTTTATTGTTCTTGCAAATGGTGCCAATTATGTTGTGCAAGGTTGCACAAATAGGCATGAATTTGTTACTAAAACATAAGCATGATGCCAATAGCTTTACCTTTATTTGAAGCATACACTGCACTACAACAGTAACATCTCTGTGTTCACAAACGTTATGGAACTCCTGGGAAATAAACAGAGCATTGTTGTAAGGTGTGGCATATTAATTACGCATGCAACTGGCTTACCCATAGGCACATTCTATTCACATTTTAAAGAGTTAAGACTTCTACAGTTACATGCTGTGCCTGAATAGCATTATGCAGATATGCCACACAGATAAATACTGTAATGCTCTGTAAGTATAATTTATTTGTTGTATGAACACACATACATATACTGGAGGTGTGTTAAGAGCAGCATTATGCACCCAGCATTAGTAGTAAGGAGTACATTACAGTCATTAAAAACGTGACCTGTGCATGTAACCAGACATCATTGCTATAGTTACTATCTAGGACTGAATATGTGGCAGAAAGAAACTGAAGAGTTTTCTCATCTTTAATACTGTAAGGCAGTATTTTATTTTACTTTTATATGATTTGTCCACCACAACCTGTTGTTCATGTAGCACCTACAGAGTTCAGCAAAGATACTTAACAATATATTTATGAAATGCTGGAGGCAGTACAAGGATTTGCCTGTGGGAATTCTGCCTGATAGACTGCATGAAAACAGTACTGACATAGCCTGTCAAAACATGACTTTACAGTTAACTTACTCCAAGATAGCTGTTCTGTGGGTGTGTGGGAATGTGTGTGTGCGTAATTGTATATAGCTATATGTAGCTATGACACATGAAATTGACTTTAATTGAAATGAAAACTCAGAAACCTATGCAAAGGCACACACAGAAGTTCTGTACAGCCATATAAACAACTTCTAGAAACATCAGTAACAGACCAAAATAAACCCAGGTCAAATTGCAAAAACAAGTCACCCTGGTGGACTCCTGGTGTTAATAGGTTGTACAACAAAAGAAAGAAGATGCTGTTGAGAAGTAAAAGGGAATGTGCACAGCAGAGCACAAACTCCCTCATTAGTTTAAATACGTGAATCATGGAACTAGTCAAATTTCAGAAAGCAGAATTTGAGGTAAAAATAGCCTCCAAAGCCAAGGATAACCATAAGGCATTTTTCAGTTATATCCACAATCTTAAGGACATGACCCAATGTGTGGAATACTCAGCCAGAAGATATAGCAAATCTGTTCTCTGACAAATTCAGCACAAATTCACCTCCCCATCACTCCCAGTTCTCCTCCAAGAAATACCTCCCACCACTCCACTGCCAACTACCACCAAAGAGTAGGCTGCCACTATGCTCTCTAAAGATAAAAACATGGCTTCATTGGGGCCTGATGATATATAGGTTGCCTCTTAAACAGCTTAAATCAGGACTTATCAGGACCATTAGGATCTCTATTTAACCACAGCCTCCAGACTGACTTTGTTCTGATAGAGTGGAGGACAGTAACAGTCATCTCTCTGCATAAAGGGGATGATCTACTGACCCAGGAAATTACAGACATATATGTTTGACTAGTCATATATGTTAAGCCATGGAAAGAATAATCATGGACCTTATAAATAATGATACAGGAAGCCTCCAAATACTGGACCCAACCCATTTTGTCTTTGTCAAGGGCAGGTCGTGCCTACTGAATTTGGTGGATTTCTTTGTGAAAGTCACTAATTCCATGGATGAGGGTAAAACAGCCTATCTCCATCTGGTCAAGGCATTTGACACAATTCCCCATTCAGGTATTATAAATAAACTCACAAAACTAGGCATAAAGCCCCATGTTACCAGATGGATGGCAAATTGGCTCACAGACAGGATACGTATCGTTAAAGTGTTTGAGTCCAGATCCATCAAGAGGCCAGTTACTAGTGGTGTGCTACAGGGCTTAGTGCTGGGATGACTCCTGTTTGGAATATATGTCTTTGAAGTCAAGACTAATGTGGAAAGGCTCTGGATGACAATGTTTGCCACTGACTGCAAGCTGGGGGCAATCATTGACTCCTCCAGTGAGGTAGATATCCTTCAGGAGGGTCTAGATCAGACCAATGACTGGTGCCAGTACCATGGCCTAAAACTAAATATGAAAAATGCATTATCATACCCTTTGAGAAGTCAAATACCAATGAAAATTACAACATCAATAGCACATCCCTAAGAGTAGACTCAGAGGTGAGAGATCTAGGTACACAGACAGTGTAGGGTTACCACCTGTCCCACTTTGCGAGGGACAGTCCCTCTTTGGGCAGTTGTGTCCTGACAAAAAAATTGTAAAAATGGCAAATGTCCTGAGATTTTAGGACAGAATTATTTCCTATATTTTATGTAATAGTTGCATAAAACAGTTATTCTCTATCTAAAATACCTAAATGTTATAAGAAACAGAATAAGCAACAAAAATGCTACAAGAATAAGCTTTTATTTAGGCCAAAAAATTAAGTTCTAACTTTTGTACTGACCGTGGGTATGTGTTGGCCTGTAAAATCTGATGTTTGTACCAAAAATGTCCCACTTTGGCCATTTGAAAAGGTGGCAACCCTAAGACAGTGGTAAGGAAGTCTTTCTGTGTGGCCCAACTTATAAGTAAAGGTATGCCATCCAGATCCAAGGAAATTATAGTCCTGCTGTACTCAGTCCTCATTAGACCAATAATTGAGTACAATGCACCATTTGGCATGTACTTCACTAGGCACCTACAATAGCTGCAGCAACCTCAGAGATACCTCACAAAGAGAATACAGGGTGTAAACAACATGTCCTATGTGGATAGACTAATCTTTACTCTGTCTCATACCGACTATAAAGAGGTGACCTATGAGTGACCTACAAGGTACTCACAAATCCAGCCCTGATGGAGCTGCTACACATCTCCAAGTCAAATAGCACAAGGGTCACCAGAGCTAGGGATCTAAACTTAGTCAGCGACTCAAGACAAACATGCTGGAGAGACAGATGTGTGTCTCAGAGATTTCTCCTTCTTTGGGACATTCTCCTATTCACATTAAGCAGAGCCCTTCCCTGGCCCTTTTCAAATGCAATTTGAATCAATGGGTGGGGAATCACAAATTCACACCAGGGGTAGTGCCTTTGTCCTTTATGGAGAGGAAAATATGTAAGATACTCAATGCACAGGGACAAATCCATGCCATCCTCTTGCCTCTAGGGGCCATATATTGGGTAAAATTGGATTATAGTGGCTAGGCTTTTAAGGGGTCTTAAGCCATTACCATAGTAATCTCCTATGAACCCACAAACCTATGAACAAAGAAATGGGCTTTCAATCATTTGAATGCCCTGATTTCTCATTCAGCAAAATGGACATTCAACCAAATGTTAAGCATCCATGAATACATACCTACCAATTTCAAAATGTCTTGTATGCTGTGGGAGCATGCAGTATGGTGCTGTAGAGCAGCACCAGAATGAAAGGAAAAAAAAAGAGTGGCAACCGAATGTTTAATTCATGATAGCAGCCTAGCAGTCCATACCCTATTTATGTACAGCTGAGTATTGCCATGCATTTCATAGATTTGGGCTTGTTTAAAACATAAGCTTCTGTATAAGAACTCACAGTTTCTCAATGCTGCCATGCCTCTAAAAGTATTTTGTAGTTCTATTTATGGGCATAGTCTGGCTACTTGGAGCATTTGACTTGGAAATAAGCGCCTTCATCTTCAGGTACTCTGACTCATGTGAGAGGGGATAGCATGACAGTTAAGGTCTTTTCCCCACATGTACAAAGTACAGGGTTTGATTCTAAATTTTGACTATTGCCTGGGCTTGTAATACTCTGTAAACTAATAGCCAATTATTTACCTATGAACATGCTGTGCACAAGAAGCCACCATCTCACTTGTACTGCATTTTTGTCACAAACAGCATGTACACTGCACTTGTCAAAAACATGTATACTACAATCCCATGTACAAAAGTGCTGTGCACTCATGGCATTGTGCACATTGTTATATCATACCCAATAGTACATACATGTAGTTGACTTTGAATTACATGTATGGCTGGAGTGCAGGGAGTGTCTTCTGTGTGGAGTCTGCATGTCCTCCGTGTGGTTGGTTGGCGCTCGAAAGACATGCATATGGGCGTGCCTTTGTTGAAGGTTGAACGTCGAGCTGGCACCTCGGCGTTTGTGAAAATCTACTGCCAATCATTAGTGGACTGGAGTTCCACTGTGCCGAACCCTAACTGGAAAAAGCCGAAAGACAAACAACAACAACAACTAGTAAAACAGGGTTAGCAAGCTGCATACATGTGTTGCATGGCAAAGAACCAGAAATGCAATGAGTAACTCAATGGTACACAGTTGTTACAAACAAAAGATAACTCTATAGTTATGTTAACTGCTGCTACAGGTGAGTATATATATATATATATATATATATATATATATATATATATATATATATATATATATATATATACACATATATATATATATTGTTCTAACAGCTGTTAGAGGGAAACTGTGATGGTCCACAACCATAAAGAATGTAAGATATTCTTTCACTGTGACAGCGTACATGGCACTATAAAGTTAATTACCTGGCATGCAGTTCAGGAGACCATTAAGGAGTCTAGCCCCAATTCCCAACTGCTCCAAAGCACTGTTTGGCTAGGTGACTTGTTTAAGGTTGCACAGTAAGCACATGAAGGTAGAAGCATTCAAACCATATATGGTTGGCACAAGAAGCAACTCATTGACAATTCAGAGCTTTAGTCTTCTGCAGTAACTGCCAGATGTTGCACTACACATCCAGGTTGTGCTGCAGAATAACTCAAATGCATACTCTGACCATAGTCCACATTGACATCATTCAGAAATATATAGCATTTACACACAGACTTTATCAACTTATGAACCTCAAGCACATTGTGTGCATTGTCCGTTAAAATAATTAACATGTATAAGAAGTGTCAGTGATATAACAGGAAGCACACTTACCTTTGATGCTGGAAGACCAGAAAGCTGTGGGTTCCAGTCCCACTTCAGGTGATTGGATTGCTGTAACTGCAGTGCTGCAGTAGGATGTTCTAGACTACTAAGCATGTTATCCTCTAGATGAGCTGTTAAATCCTGGCCCCATCAACTTTGGTGGCAGTTCAAATGAGTGTAAGACATCCCACTGCACCTATCAAATTGAATAAGGAAGTTCTTTGATGCCCTGGACAAATTTCTTGTAGTAGTATAAGTACCACCTTGGGTATCCCTTGAATCACTAACTTAATGGAATTAACCTGGTCAACAAAGGATAAAAAAAAGATATCAAAATTGTTTCCCTAATGACAACATGTTATAACAATCAGGGTATATAGTAGGTATATGAGATAATGTTTACTAAACTGTAATACACTGACCTTAATAAACTTTTCATATGTTACAACAAAATCACTAGATTCACTGCCAATGCCAAATCACAATCCCACCACTGCCTTTCCCTACAAGCCTTGCACTGACTTGAATTCCTGAAGCTATTAAGGTACCATCAACTCAGTTTAGTTAATCTAATTCTGTACTATCCCAAGAAAACCCCTGACCTGACTGGCATGCTGAACTTCTACAATTCGAATAGACAACTTTGGTCCTCCAACAAAGCCTTAATCGAAACCATCACATGCAAAAACAACTCTGAGGAATCACTGTTTGCCCATGAAATAGCAAAAAATATGGAACAACCTTCCTCCTGACCTCAGCGTACAAAACTCCACACCCTTCTTCAAAAGTCTACTTAAAACATACCTCTTCACCAACCTCTATGCAACTGTAATTGAGCCCCTGAAGCCTCATCCACTCACTGTTTCTACATCCCATCTGTCCTGGACAACACAAACAACACACTCTAACTATACCTATCCATGTGTGAGCAATAACCTATATATGTGTGTATGTACATGTGTGTACATGTGTGTGTGTGTGTGTGTGTGTGTGTGTGTGTGTGTGTGTGTGTGTGTGTGTATGGGTGTGTGTGTGTGTGGGTGTGTGTGTGTGTGCGTGTGTGCATGTGTGTGTGTGTGTGTGTGTGTGTGTGTGTGTGTGTGTGTGTATATATATATATATATATATATATATATATATATATATATATATATACTCTTACATGTATATTTGCTTGAATGTATATATGGAAACTTAAACATTTATATACTCTTATTCAACTGTGATATATCTTGCAATGCTCTACTAGGTTCTTATCTACTGTCATTGTATATTTTGTATACTTGTATTTTTAACCAAAAGGGGTAATATCCTCTTATTGTATACTAACTGCTGTAAAGTCTACAATCTGTATGCTGCTACTACTTTGTAATGTCCCTTTTGTAAATGTTTCTTCTCTCTGTAAACTTATGGAGTTTTTCTCCCCAGGACTCCGCTGAAAACGGACACTTGTTGTCCAGTTGGACTATCCTGGCAAACAAATGTTAAATAAATGTTAAATAAATAAATACACAGGATTGCTATGGCTTTCACTTATACTCTTTATCTTTATCAGAATGTTACCATTTTCCTGGTATATTGATAATGCACCAATACTTGTTCAGTTAGACAAAAAAAGAAACCATTTCTCTTGAAAACAATAAAATTACCTGATTGTTACTTCCATTATACATATGTAATATAAACAATGCTTATTCTGCATGTGTAAGATTATTCCATTGACATCCAGCAGTTATACAAAAAGGTTGGAGGTAAGAAGAATGAACATGGCATTCTTCCAGTGTGGCAGGGTTAAAACCCTTGCATAAGAGATCTGTACACGCACACATGTGAGAGATTAATGCAACGGCAGTAAGAATGAAGTGGTTAGCATACTAAACATGCAGATGTCTAGATAGCTTATAATAATGTGTATTCACTTATTTAGGGTGCTACCAGTAATCGTGGTCAAGTACTGAAGAGTAATGGTACATGGGATACACTGAAAGTGATACTGTCAATATTAAAATACAAGCATCATTACATATTCATTATATATTCATATTCACTGGCTAATTGTTGCCTCTAGCAATGCCTAATTGACTAGCATGTATCAAACAATAATTGTTTACATGAATATGTTTCAACAGTGTACGTACTGAAGACATATTTATGCATGATCACTCTTTCTTTAAGGCATAACATCAGAGCCTGCTACTTTTCCTGACTTCATCTTCCCCAGTAGTGCACTTTGTACTTCTAGTGTGAATTGCCCTTTTCCTTTCAATAGTGGCTGAGCATTCAGCAGTACATCTTCTATAGGCTTTTCTTCATACTGAAGTTTCTTAAAGTACTCTTTTTATCTGCCGTTGACAGAAGCATAGCTAGGGCAGAGAGAAGGGCAAATAACATGGGTGCAATGTGTTGCGGGGGGTGCTGTCAGCTGATCCCGATCACTCTTTAATATGTGCTGGCTTTTAAAAGCTGGTATTGCCTTTCCAGTTAAACCTAAGCCATTGCCGGCCTAAGGCATAGGCCAACTAGGTGGCTGCCTAGGGCACCGTTTTTGCAAGGGTGCTTTTCCAGTATTTATTTTGTGTAGGTAGACCAGGATGGGGGCACCGGGTGGTGTGTTGGGGGGCACCGTGGAGCTCTTTTGCCTAGGGCACCAGTTGACCTAATGCCGTTCCTGACCTAAGCACTGTATAGCTCTCTGTGTGATCTAAACTGTGGCAACTGCTTGCTGCACTGTTGCAAGCAACATTTATTTACAGTTTAAAACATTTCTTGTTTTAAACTAAAACCTTAGTGCTAAAGCACTCTACACAGAGTATAAATTGTAGCAACTGCTTTCTACAGTTTAAAAGAAAAAAAAAACTTTGTGAGACCAGCACAGGATGCCACTTGAGCCAGCTATGACTCTAATACTTGATGTCTGCTGGATTGGTGAGCAGATTAATGCTGGCATTCCATATGAATGGTGTTTCATGTATTCATAATAGTATGATTCTTTTGAGACCCTGCTGTTAGTTCGTTGCTTCAAGTTATTATTATTTTTTTTGTGGCTTTTTGAGTGGTTGCCATGACAGTTTCCTTGCCTTTAGGCTGTTGTGTGGCTCCGTTGGTTTCTTTTAAACAGTTTAGTTTTCCACAAAACTACATAATATTAATATATATTGGACTGCCTGCAAGTTAGTGCAATTCCTTTTCAGCTAAGCCCCTAGAAAATAATGGTCCAGTATCTTGAACTCTAGCCTTGAACTTGTGTAACTTTTGCTAGTTTATTGCTTTATTTGTATTATTTTTGCTTTCTTTATATATGGTTGATTTATTTTTATTTTGTTTTTTAGTTTTAATGAACACAGGAAATGTTCATGTGTTCATTTATGATTGGTGAGTGAATGTGTGTGTGTGTTTGTGTTTGAGAAAGCAAGTGCAGCTGTTGCTTTTTTGTCTATGCATCTTAGTGGTTTTCTGTAGATGTAGTGTCATCTATGCAACTGGGTATGTGGCTGCTGATGTTATGGAAATGTGAGTGCATTATTCATGGAGGGTCACTTTTGATGTACAGTGTATTTGCAGATAGTGAGCTTGTTCAAAAGTATTGTTTTGTTGTGGGAAATTAATCTATTTTGTTATCACTATTTAAGAGCAAAAATGTAATGTTTAACTATAGTTTTATTAGCTCAGCTGGTTTCTGTTTCTTGGCAGATAATTGTCTCCCTCGTACAATATACACTATTAGCTTCTGTCTTGGAATATAGCACATTTCAATACTGTATGATGATGATGAGGAGGAGGATGGCGATGATAACAATCATAATAATGGCAGCTTTGATGGAAGCACTTGCTGTTGAGCCTACAGATAGACTTTTCCCAAATATAAATTAACATGAAGTTTAAGAGAACTATGCCTATTTATACTTCTTGATTATTTGGCATATTACAACAGAACTGAGTCGTGTATATACTGTTGATTTTACCTGCAGGATCATCTCAAAGTCAGGGGCATGTGCCAGGTATACTCAAATTCTGTTTCTGTTTTATTATGTTTTCTTAATATCTTCTGGTCTTGAATGAATATGGTCACACATTACACCTTATTATTAAAACATTAAATAAACAATAATACATATAATTACTAATTCAATGTTTTAATATCTTCTGGTCTTGAATGAATATGGCCACACATTATACCTTATTATTAAAACATTAAATAAACAGTAATACATATAATTACTAATTCAATGTTTTGATGAATCAGCTTTTCTCTTGTTTTATATCTTTTCTGACTTTGTCTTTACAAATTCCTACAAATAAAAGACTCAGGTCTGGTGATACAGCAGTCATTAATTCATTGCTTAAATACTTCTTCTGGCTTTTCCCAGTTAGGGGTTGCCACAGCGGATATCTGTCTGCTCATGATTGGCAGTGGAGTTTTACAGTGTCGAGTTGCCAGCCCAGTGCCCAACCTTCCACAGAAGGCACACACACGCACTCAAACCTAGGGCTAATTTAGAGTGTCCAACCCACCTACTGCATGTCTTTGGAATGTGGGAGGAAACCAGAGCACCCGGAGAAAACCCAAGTGACCACAGGGAGGACATTCAGACTCCGTACAGAAGGCACCCCAGCCAAGAATTGAACCAGAGAACCTCTTGCTGTGAGGCGACAACTCTAACCGCTGCACCACCATGGTCGCCCTCATTGCTTAAATACTGCTTTATCTTATTAGGGCTGCAGAGATCTGGATCCTTTCTAGATAAGCAATAAATGTATATATCTCTGTCTATCCTTCCTTCTGCCCTTCCTTCCTCCCTCCCTCTTTTCTTTCTTCTCTCCATTCCTACCTCCTTTCATTTCTGCCTTCCTCCCTTCCTTCTTCCCACCATTCCTTCCTTCCTCTCTCACCATCTTCCGCCATCTCTCCATTCCTCCATCCCTCCCTCCCTGCCTTCCTCCCTTCCATTCTTCTTTCCTCATCAGCTTGTTTCTGGGTACCTCTACTGAGAAACGGCAGCAGCTGAATTTAACTTATAAAATAAAATAGTAATGGCGAGTATGCTAGAATTCAAATAAGATGACTGAAAATTCATTACTATGTTCACCTTCAAGTCTGTGGCTTGTGCTTACAAACAAGTCACTGATACTTCAGGAATGGAACAGGAATTTGGGTCTATAAATTCTCCAAACTGTGTGAAATGAAAGGGATTTGTCAGTGACAGGCAGACTATTACATACATTACTGCCCTTTACTGAAGATATACGCTGCTAACCTCCTTGTACAATGTCTTATACTACTTAAATCCTTATGAGCACTTAAAGCATGAAATAGCCCTGGCACACATAACACATGCCTATGGCATCGTCTGCTTGTACTTTAGTGCTTGTCATTCTGTTCACTTAGTGGTACAACATTGAAAAAATTGATAAACCTGTCACTGAAACATCCACAAAGGTACAGGTACTTGGTGACAATCCCATTGCTTTACTGTAGGCTGAAAACTACTGAAAAAGACCTTAATTAATTAATTAATTAATTAATTAATTAATTAATTAATTGAATTAATTAATTAATTATAATATATTTATTTATTTGTATTTGTTTTCCAGGGTAGAGCACTGATCCCCAAGGACCTTTTTCAGACTTAGCCCGGGAGTGGTGACTGGCTAAATGACTTGATCAGAGACATGCAGTTATGCAATGGAGGATGGTGGAATCAAACCTAGGCAGCAAGAGTATCTAAAGCAAATGATAACAACCAACTATTCATGGATGTGCTGCTGTTTGCTGCTGAATTACTGGCTGTACATTGAAGACTATTTACAAATAAGATGGCAGACAGTTAAGCAGTGGTAGCTGTACTAATGTATTATTACTATGTAGCTGGGAATTATAGCAAAAGAAATGGAGTGAGTTTTTTTTCTTTTCCTGTAAAATTATACCAATTGCATTTAGTCACATTTGTTTGCTCAGAATATGTCACTGCCATGACTGGCTGAAGCCTAAGCTGGAACAGGTTAAAAAAATAGACATTGTGATGCCTAGTGCCCAAGGCATTGTCCCCCCCACATGTCCCTTCTGATGGCACAGAAGGGATGAAATGACACTCACAGATCTCATGTAGAGTTAAAGAAAATGCAGTACCTGATGGGATTCATAATACATTCTGCAAGAATAAGCCATTCTGAAAGAACAGTCATTCCATAGCAGTAAACATTTCCATTGAACATGCCAAAACAATAGCAGATACATTCTCAAGCTGTAAGAATTAAGTATTTTAATAATAAATATTGCTTATACTTACAATGTATATAAGCATCACAGAATTGTTTCATCTTACTGCCTATGCAACATATACACAAATTTCATTAGCTTAAGTTCGCATAACTACAGCATGTCTTACTTAGATACAGTATTATCTGTTTGAAATACTTTGCACATGTATTAAAAGTTCAAATTTTGCAGCATCCACTTGTCTGGCATTTCTGAACTTTAAATGAGTTAGAACACTCTGATCTCCGTGCATATAATAAAAACAAAGTCCATTATGTTTATTAACTGCAGTTTTTAAGTCAGAGCTTATCACTTTAAGGAATTCTGGGGCAGATGGCTATGTTTGACTATGTAAATTGCTTGTTTGCTGGATTCTCCTGAACCATTTATTCTAAATGACTATATAACCATATAAAGCTGAAATGTCACTGTTTGTAACACTGTACTAGGATAGAAAACTGATAGAAAATAGAGATTTCCTAAAATGTACTTTTTTGCAAGCTTTCTTCTTAATGCATACATCTTGCCAGTTCTGTTTATAGAAGATGTTTTTAAAAGGTAATCAGATTGGAAAAGAAGTGCCATCTAGAATGTGACTTTTATTTCTTTAAACATCTGTGTTAGCATTTGACTTTAAACTCAAGTCTATATCATGGAATGCAGTTTCTTACACAAAATGTAATAGATTAAATAAGCGATTATGTAGAAATGCTATGGCAACATTTCTTTCTTATACAGCTATTAAAAGAGATACCCTAGTATAACTTATGTCTACTGACATATGGCCTGGCCCTCAGGCAAAACCACCTGCAGTCACTATTCAGTCTATCTGAAAAAAAAGTGTTACCTTTTTACCACACTGGAGCAGCTGAGCTCGACATAAAAAGGGTGACAGTAGGACAGAGTAGGGCAGAGCAATGAATCCCTAAATAGCTCAGACCTGTCAGGACTCTTAAGTACCTCCTCCCTTCCCCAGTGTTTACAGCAGGCTGTCATCATTGTGTCCTTGCATGGTTAAACGCTGTCACGTCTGCTGCCCAGGGCTTTTTAAATGCCACAATGGATTCATGTGGTGAGTTCTATTATCAATGCATTAACGAAAAAGAGATGGAAGGGCTACTGCTTGACTAAAGCAAACTAGACAATGATACATTATGTATCCTAAGCATTCAGCCCTTTTGCTAAGCCGCTTTAGTAGGACAGGGTTTCCCACTTCTTGTGAAGATATGTGTGCCTGTCTTGTGACATGTACATCTGTTATAGTTTGAAGTCACACTATTCACTGTGTTGAAAAGACAAGTCTACTTTGCACAAGGGCTAGGTAATTGTATCTGTTTTTGAATAATTTGTATATTTTTAACTTAATAGTTTTCCATATTTTGAATCTTTGTAAAAATAACTTTATTGTCTTCTTTATCCTCAAAAGTTCTTTAGACCAGACAGCATCTGGGTACACAGGTATTTTTTCCATAAAACTTAATTATGAACTATAATCAAGAATAAAATTAACAGTTGTATAAATTAGCCAGATATATACCAAAAATAGACACACCTACTGTCACTTTGTTGAAATGTTTGCTTTGCTTTGTTTATTAATCTGTTGCTAACTATGACAAATGTGGGTCGGACTACACATGGTAATTTATTTATTATTGACATGTCTTTACCAGGAAAGTCTGACTGTGTAATAACCCATTTTCAGTGGAGGCCCGGGAAGTAAAGTTCCATCATATTACATAAAAGAAACAGTAGAATAGAACAAATATTAACATTTGATATGGATGGCCTTTTATACAAGTACAATATAAAATAACAGAGATGTAAGGGTTGTGATTTATACAAGTATAATACAATATTCTACAGAGTTACCTAAGAAAAATAAGACTGCCTACTGACAGAATTAAGCTTAATTTAATTTAATTAGGACGGGTGAAGAGAGAGAGCTTGAAGCAAAGGTGAGATACGTAGGAAAATACACGGGTTTAAAGGAGATAAGAGAAACATGATTATTAATAAGCTGACAGAGTGTCATAGATGAGAAACTGTATGAAAGATTGCTCAGTAAAGAAAGGAATATGCGTATACAGAAGGAGAGGAAGTGTATGCATAAAGTTAGTAGACAAAAAGAGAGATTTAAAAATTACAAATGAGTATTTGAAGGATATGTAACGCAAGTGAGTAAGAGTTTCAGTAGTGGAACAGGCGATAGTAGTAAGGCAGGGAAGAGGTACACAGCAGGTCAGAAAAATGAAAAAAATTCTACACCTGGAGGAAGTGAAGGAAGTGGACAGCTGCAAGAAAGTAGAGTGAGAGATAAAACTGTGGTCAGAAGATGAAGATGGGGTGAAACAGAAAAATGGATTATAGTATGAAACCAGCTTGCTGTGAAGCATGAACAAAGCCAAAAATTAGGAATGTTTTTAAGAAGTTTTGAACATGTGGAGGTCGGATGAAGACCTGATTATTATAGGGAGCAACTTCCAAGTTTTTGCAACTACATTATAGTAATGGAAGTGTCTTGCAGATTTTTTTGGTTTGTGTATGAAAAGAAGTTATTTATCAGTTAATCTTAAGGAATGTTGTGGGGTGTAATTTTGGAGAACTGTACTAAGAGCCATGCAGGCTGAAGGAATGTTTATTATTTCTTGTGCTGTGATTAACTAGGTGTATCCAAGATGGTGGGGTAGTTCTAACCAGTTTCATTCTTTTAGTGTGGTACAGCAGTGGCTTTGATTGGGTTTGTTTGCAGCGGAGCATAAAGTCTTGTTATAACATTGCCCATGTTTAGTTTTTAGTGAAGTTTGAAGGTTTGTAAGTAGGGGTGCTCCATATAGAAGTGATGGTAGTAGGAAAGGTTTAGGGTTAATTTAGTTTTAGGTGTGAGGAAGTTTTTTTTTTTTGTTCTGTAGAGCATTCCTAACTTTTGGTGTGTTTTTAAATTGCATTTAGAATATGTAAGTTGAATTTTAGGCTGTCATCTGTGGTCACTCCAAGGAATTTAGTATGAGATACTGCTTCGATGACAGTGGTGTTAGAGAGGTGATTTTGAAGTTATTTTTTTTTTTTTTTATTGTTTAGGGTTGAACATGATACAGATTCAAACAAAATGAATCTGTACCAGGTTAAGGTTCTTATGACAGTTGTGTTGAATAAAAGAATATTCATTGGGACCATCTCATTCTCACTTTGATACTATAATCAGGACACTGGTTTTTCAGTTTGTCTGGAAAAATGACAGAAAATCATACATCTAGACTGTCTAGGTACTGGAAACCATTACATTTTAGAATTTTAGCCCAAAGTATTCACTTAAGACAACCTATATTTCTTCTCATATTTATTACTTATAAAACTGTCAGATGGCTTTATGAGTGTTCCATACCTAGAATCTTTTCATTTTGCATCTATATGGATGTATAAAAAAATAGGAAAATGTAAGAAACTAAAAAAATTGTGAGAAAGGTAAATTAAAAAGAAGTGGAAAGCTGAGGTGCTGCCAAGATATCTAGATATATGATGGATAAAGGAAAAGAAATGCATTGCACACAATTTCAGAAAGAGAGATAGGACAAAATTGTAGCCTGCAATCTCTTATTCACTTTCCTAGGCCTCATTTCACAACAGCTTCAGCTTTATGTGTGAGATGCTTGGTGCACATTTTCTATTGCTTACATCTCATACAAGTGGGATTCTAATTCCTGTGGCATAGTGATTCATGTATCTATGACTTCACAGCCTCCCAGAGTAAGAGTTAGATGGGTATTGCATTGCCTGTCAGCGAGCACTCTTTCACCAATATACAGTGACTTTGGAGAGAGAATAATAAGCAAGCAGATAAGAAGGGCAAACCCCTTCCTCACATGGGGTGCAGGAGGACGTGTCCATTGTAAAAAACATCTACGTTTGGTTGGTGTTTCCTTGTAATATGGCACATATTCCAAGAATACGTGCATTTGAGCAGCAATTTACCAAGATAGATTTAAAAGAAATGTGGCAAACCATTCAGAGACTTGTAAGGAAAAAAAAAAAAAAACAATACAAGAGAAAGAGAAGTAATAAGCAGTGGTGAAAATTAGTCATCACTAATTTTCAGGAAAAAAAGGAATAGGAGAAAGGAGGAGAAATGATGAAAGTCTGAAAATAACCACGATATTAGACATGGTGTCAGAACTGTACCAAGGAATAACACTGAAACCATGACATGAACTAATTAGACATGCCAGACTATGCACTGCATTTTACTTGAATGTGCAGTGCCCACTCTAACTGAAATGGAATGCATGCATATATCAATTCAGAAGAGAAAGCTAGCAACTGCAAAACCTGTTCCAATTAATAGTGTTGCAGGACAAGGTCTAAGAACAAAAAAGAAGGAAGACTCAAGGTGGAGGTAAAAGAAGGACAAGTAGGATGAAAAAAACATTATCTGTGGGATACCCTGAGTGAAAAATAAAGATGTAATGGGGAAGTATGGAAATGAAACACAGGGAAATACTAGTCAGTAAACAGAAACATGGAGAAGGACGAGGGAGTGGAACAAAATACTTGAAAACAAGAGAATGGATGTGAAGAGAGAAGACATGCAAGATTAAAAGAAATACAAAGAGTAATGAAACACTGAAAAAAGGAGAGAGAAGTCTAGAACCAAGACAGGAACAGGAACAGGACAAAAGATCAAATGGGTCATGATTGAGGAAGTAAGATCAAGAGGTACAGAAAGGAGAAAATGCAGACAGGGAAATGGTGACTGGTGTAACTGCAGCCAACACCGTTTGAAAGTAACTCTGAAAGAAGACAACGATAGAATAAAAGGGTGGAAGGAATATAATGGGTATGGAGAGAGAGAGAGATGAAAAAAGAGATTCAAAAATAGTGTGGAATGACTATGGAGGGGAATGCAAGGAAGGGGAAACTCACTTAATCATTTATTGGAATGAGGAACAACAATTTAGTAAGTTGGACTGTTTTTTGTCATGACAGCAGTTAAGGAGATTGATAGACTATTAACATATGGCAGACAGCTATATCTGATCATTTGCTTGTCAGTATGGCGTTAGTGGGAGAAGTGAGAGAAGAAGGAATGAGACGATGGATATCTAGCAAGAACAAACAAACACTTGAAGAAATGAGAATGTAATGGGGGAAATCAAAACAGGAAACAGAGGATAACCAGGAGGAAAATGAAAAGATAGGGTGGCATAGTGTGAGGAAATTCAGACAGTATTTGAAGGAAGGCCGATCTAAGAGACAATGAAGATAAGAAAGAGATTCAAAACTGAGTTGGGAGGCATAGAGGGAGAACGAGGAATGCAAAATAAAAAGGGCAATCACACTCTTACTGATGGGTAGGGTGGACAAGAGGGACAAAAGATAAAATACCATGTAGAATAGGAAGATTAAATGAAATTAAATAGGAAATATTGAGAAGAAAGCGTTTTTGGTGGAGACCAAAGGATAAGATAGGTGTGAAACTGTGGTGAAGGAGAGAAAGAATGTGATGTGTAATTATGGGCAAGAGGTAGAGCAATGGTGGGGACCTAGAAGGGAACATATGAGTAGGTGATACCCTTGTAAGAGGATTCTAGTATGGAAGCCATCACCTCTGGATTGGAGATGTCACATCTGGAATATTCTGTTCATTTCTGGAAAGAAAAATCAAGACAGATAAGAACAGCAATGGCAAATAACCAAATAGTAAGCTATATAGGAACAATCCATCAAGTGATTCAGATCACTAGAACTCTTCATATGATACAGAGTACTGCAGACGTTCATGCAGTTTAGTGCACTGGCACTCTTCACACAATTCAGAGCACTGGAACTGGTCATATAATTTAGAGCACTGTTAGATTACTGAAACTGTTCACATGATTTAGAACACTGGAACTGTTCACATAATTTAGAGGACTGGAACTGTTCATGTAATTGAATACATTGGAACTTTTCACACAATTCAGAGCACTGGAACTGTTTACATGATTTACAGCACTGGAACCATTCATGATTTAGAACACTGGAACTGTTTGCATGATTTACAGTACTGGGACCATTCATGATTTAGAGCACTGGAAATATTCCCATGATTTAGACACTGTAGAGCACTGGAACTGTTCACATGATTTAGGCATTTGAGTTGTTCATATGATTGAGAGCACTGGAACTGTTCCCATGATTTAGAGCAGTGGAGCTGTTCATATGATTGAGAGCACTGTTAAAGCACTGGAGCTGTTCACATGATTTACAGCAGTGGAACTGTTCATATGATTGAGAATACTGGAGCTGTTCATATGACTGAGACACTAGAACTCTTCCCATAATTCAGAGCACTAGAGCTATTCATATGATTTAGAGCATTGTTAAAGCACTGGAGCTGTTCCCATGATTTACAGCACTGGAACTGTTCATATGATTGACAGCACAGGACATGTTCTCATGATTTAGAGCACTGTTAAAGCACTGGAACTGTTCCCATGATTTACAGCACTGGACCTGTTCATATGGTTTTGTTCACTGGAGTTGTTAACAGAGAGAGAGAGATACACACACACACACACACACACACACACACACACACACACACACACACACACACACTAGACAGATGAGATATGATATGGTAGGCAAATATTACATCATTACGTGGGAAAATGAAAGATACAACATTGAATAGATAGGATTGGAAAAGACAAATCAAGGAGACAAGATTTTTGTTTTTATTTTATTTGTATTTGCTTACCAGAGTTGAGTACTGATTTCCATGAACCTTTTTCAGTCTCATCTTGGGATCACTGCCTGGTTAAGTGACTTACTCAGAATCACATAGTTGGTCAAACGAGGCTGGGGAAATCAAACTTAGCACCATTGAACAACAGGAAACATTTCATTAACAGCTCCTAATCCTCTGAACCAGCTGTCACACAAACATTTAATACTGCTAATGTCAAACGTTATTCCATAGAGAAGGTGGTGGTGGCCTTGACTGCATTCCAGTCAGGCTCATAAAGCATAGATATAGAAGCAGATGAAGAGGTTTCACAGATGTATGAAAAAGGTGAGCTAAAGAAGAAAGTGTAGTTTTCTAGCATTAACACAGGATGATTTAATGGAGCAAAGTACTTTTCATATCAGACTTCTTAACATTCATGTGTTTGAATAAGGGAGCATAACACATTTTGATCTAAGAAAAGGACAATGCAGAATAATGACGCAGTTCTTTGACTACATTGAATGTGCATCATACTGTGAAGGAGAGGGGTACCTGTGTGGTTTGTTGGAAAATGATACAGGAAAGGCACACTGAAAGATCTACTTCTGACAAGCTGCATAGATAGAGTTATTAAAATGTAGTGCAAGTCAGACTGATGAAAAAATATGCCTTACCTTAATTATGCTATCAAAATGCAGGTAAATTAACAGCAATGGAAAGCACAGAGTTTTATTTCCTTGAGTCTTTGAATTGTTGAACAGCAATGTGCTTTTAACACCCCTGGTTTAACAAGTTAATTCTGAACAAATAAACAATACTGATTTGGAGGATGTGCTCAAAAATGCATCCTCCTGATTTCTTCATTGTTTTTACACCCTCATGCTAATCCTTCTACTTTTCTGGAACAAAAATGTCTGAATGTAAGGACCTGAGAAGAACCATGCAGTGCTCATAATTTGCTTTTGTGATATAAAGTAATCATCTTTTACTGTGACTACTCACTGTTAAAAATAAAACAGAAATCTCTAAACATATAAACATATAAAAAATACGCATATGTATGTATAAAGATATTTACAAACCTCTGCTTTGAAAGCAATGCAGGAGGTAGTCAAATTGCCCTTGAAATAAAATGACATACAGGTCTTTAAAGCAATCATGCCAAAAAGTCAGACTCAGCTAAGCAGGGACACTTGTTTTGTTGTTATTACAATTCAGCAGCATACCTAAACTCGGAGCTTATTTGTACACTGGAACAGCTGGTTTATTAAAAGCAAGTTCTTGTTTAACACAATAGACAGGATATCTTGCAAAGATGAAAACAAAAATAGCAAAATTACCAGAGCAGATGCATTCAGAGATTATCTAGTAATGTTGGGCATTTACGAGAAATAACGGCATGCATTATTACAAACAAAAAGAGATAACATGAATTTCAAATCTTTAAATCTCACAGTCAGCAGTTGCAAAATATGATGTAAACAGTTTTGCTCTGTACTTCACTGCAGTGTAATACAAGGTTTTGTAAAAAAGTAAGGAGGCATTTGCAAAAAACTGTTACTGTATTATATATTGTTCATACAACACAAAATGTGTCCTAAAATTTCTTCAGTTAAAAATGACCAAACCTAACTTTCTGATCCTACACAAAGCATCCCCAAACCGTCTGTCAGATTTTCCAGTTGGTCCCAACTAAGTGTACTGCTCAGCCAAAAATATTATTATATTATTACATGCTGCTGCTTGTCACAAAAAGATGCACTATTATTTGTTATGTGAGTCAGACTTAACATGTTCAAGCTGGATAATGCAAAAGATGAGGAAGAAGCAATGTGCATACACATTTATTAATTGAGAGGTACCACAGAGGAGGAAGAAGTCCACAGATTCATACAATCCTATCTTTAAAGCATTTACCCTTATATTATTGAAATAATCTACATAACCATGATAAAGGTTTATCTGTAAACATTGTAATACTATAGGAGAAAAAATATGGATCAAGCATGGAATAAGGACCGAAGCACTAAAGGCGGTGGTGTCTCCATATTCATAAAGGATATGCACATTTCCAGACTAGTAGCCCAACATAACGCATCAGAGATACTTCAGGTACAACTAACACTGGGTAAAACAGCAATCCAGGTTGTAGCCTGCTATAGATCCCCCACCATGTCCCAAGACTCCCACTCCACATTCCTAAACACACTGGAAATTATTAGGGTACAACCCAATACCCTTATACTGGAGACTTTAACTACCCCTCCATTAACTTGGAAAATTGCTCATGTACCAACACACTTGCTCAGCGTTTTCTGGAATTCATTAATTCCAATGCCCTGGACCAACTCATTCTTACCCCCACCAGGGGTAGAAACATCCTTGACCTGGCCATTACTAACATGGGCGATCGTTGCTCTACACCAGTAATCAACTCCTCCCTGGTCAGATCTGACCACAATGGATATCCACACCCCACCTCACCCCCTCCAAAGGAAACCGCCACAGAAAATGTCTCCAAAGCCAATTCTGGGCTTCTAAAACTGAGGTGGCTAACTTCATGACACCCATGCAAATGGAAAATAGGTGCATGACTGCTGAATCATACACCAATACACTGTATGAGCGCATACACAAGTGCATGGAGTGGACCATACCAAACAGAACCAAGATGCTCTCCTCCAAAAAAAGGAAACCAATCTGGTGGTTCCCCACCATAAACAAACTCTACAACAGAAGGAAAAAGCTGTTGCAGAAAAGGGTGAATTCCCAAGACTGGAAAAACTCCCTTGTTAGCCTCAGCAAAAAACTGAGATCCATCATCAAATCCTCTAAAGCTAGCTATGAAAACAAAATTGCTGCCGATTCTAAAGACAACCACAAAGCATTCTATAGTTATGTCAAGAATCTACATAGCAATACTCAGATCTGCTCTGAGTTACAGCATAATGGCAATACATATACAGAACCAACTGATATTGCCAACATATTGATCAACAGGTTCAGTGCGAATTTTGCCCCCCTTTCACCCCCTAAAGGGCCTATCACAATACCTGAGGAATGCCAAATCCCTGTTATCACAGCTACACAGGTAAGAAATGCACTGTACAAAGCCAAGCATACAGCTTCCATGGGACCTGATAGTATCACTGTGTTCTACATGAATTACAAAATGAACTGGCACCACACCTGAGTACCCTGTTCAATCACAGCCTCATTTCAGGCTTTGTTCCTACCAAATGGCACAGTGCTATGGTCATCCCACTGCACAAAGGGGGAGCAACTACAGACCCTGGAAATTACTGCCCCATTAGTCTGATGAGTCTGATATGTAAGGCTATGGAGCGCATCATCATGGACCTTATAAATAAGGACATAGGGAATCACCAAACTCTGGACCCCATACAGTTTGGGTTTGTGAAAGGTAGATCATGCCTGCTTAACCTGATAGACTTCTTCAAGTCTGTCACCAGAGCTCTGGATGAGGGCGAGGTAGTTCACACAGCCTACTTAGATCTTGCCAAGGCCTTTGACACCATCCCTCACTCAGGAATCATAGATAGACTCACTCAACTATGCATAAACCCCTAATGTCATAAGATGGGTTGCCAACTGGCTCACTGATAGAACCCACACTGTGAAAGTAGTGAACTCCAAATCTGACTACTGACCAGTTACAAGTGGTGTCCCACAGGGATCGGTCCTAGGTCCTCTCCTGTTTGGCATCTACTTCTCTTGAAGTTCAAGCCAACACAAAGGGACTCTGGCTGACCAAGTTCAGAGATGATTGCAAACTGGGAGCCATTACTGATTCTCCAACTGATCTACACATTCTACAAAAAGGCCTCAATGACACCAATGACTGGTGCCAGAACCATGGCCTTAAACTCAGTGCCAAAAAGTGCATTGTCATTCCCTTTGGGAAAAATTTGGTGCCCATGAACTACCACATAGGTGGTAGTCCACTAAACACCGAAGGTATGATAAGAGACCTGGAGACACAGGTTGACAGCAACTTCTCCTTTGATAACCACATTGCCACTGTAGTCAGAAAGTCCTTCTATGTGGCACATCTCATTACAAAAGGTTTCTCATCCAGGAAGAATGAGGTCATAATCACTCTCTACTCATCCCTCATTATACCTATTATAGAATAACACCTCATTTGGTATGTATCTCACTTGACACCTACAACAACTGTAAAGGCCACAAAAATACCTCACTAAGAGGATCTTAGGCCTTAGACATATGCCCTATATGGACAGACTCAAGAAACTCCAGCTATACTCTGTCTCTTATCGCCTACTTAGAGGCGATCTCTGCTTGACCTACAAAAACATGTCTGACCCAGAGCTGCTAGATATGCTACACCTAAAGAAATCCCAATCTGTCCTTGCCACACATTCCAGGGACCTAAACCTATTTATCACAATAAACAGAACATGCTGGAGGAACAGATTCCTAACCCAGAGACTTCCCATACCCTGGAACAAACTTCCCATTCATGTCAAGCAGAGCACTTCACTGGCCCTCTTTAAGAGAAATCTTGACAAGTGGATGGGCAATAGGAAGTTCAGTGGCCTTGCTTGACAGGGGCACTGGGAACTAACTTTCGGCAGCATGATGCCAGGGAATTGTTGTGGGCTAGGCTTATATAGGCTCCAGGGCCGTTAGCCTAGTACACACCTATGAACCTATGAAGGGAGAAATGTGGCACGAATAGTTGCCTTCTGTTGAAAGATAATTGACAATAATGTCATGGATCTCCCTTTGAAAGATTTAATCTTTGGAAGATACACAGTGGTAAAACAAATGTGCAACATTATTTTTTCTTGTGTACACATCACCCATTGTGTAGATGAAAGTTAATGGTACAATGGCAAACAGAATGGGGGAATCTTCTGCTAACATTCTCTTTACTACGTTATGTCTTGTACCTGCCAATTAAGAAATAACTAAATAATCTGAATGCACAAAAAAGGAACGTGTCTTTGTTTGAATAACTGGTAGAATTCCACTGTAAAACAGAAATGATTTGCTTTAATAATAAACTTGTGGGGCTTTAATAATAAACTTGGGGGATCTGCCTAAAGTGTTTTTAACAGCAGAGATAATATGGAGGCAGGACTTGGTTGGTCGTAGATTTGAAACACTGGGTACAAATACTAATGTCACTCATATCCTTACCTTTTGTACCGGGAAATGAACTCCTGTAATAATGCTTCAATCAGGGTAAATTTCATACCAAACATATATGGAAATTAAGTGTTAGAATTCGTACTCTAATGTTTGCTCCCAGACTCCTGCATAACTGCATGCTCCTCACCTTTACCTTAGTCAGCAGGAAAATGGTCTAAGATAGCACAGCCCTGAGACTGAAATGTAGTTGCATTCATTCAGCTGCAGCCATAAACCAACCCTCCTGTTTGTAAACAACACTATGTATCATACAACTCATGTTGCATATTAATGCTGTGCTTCTAACATCTTTACCATATGTTATTGTGCTGTGTTTTGCACACACGAAAACAGCACCATTGAGAAAATGTCTTCTATCTACTGTGTCTCATGATCCATGTCACCATTTGAGTAACAGCTAGATGACTTCACTGAATCACATGATATGAAGTCTACAGAAAAATGTATGAAAGACTTAACTAGAGTGCCTCCTGCTTATGTGAAACCACAGTGTGCAAATGTATAAACAGCATATGAATGCTCAGGTGGTTTGAGATAGAAGCCCTTCAGTATGGCATGTTAGATCAGCTGAGCCTATATCACAGTTGCTCAGGCATAGAACTTTGAGCTTTACTTGCTCATTTCAACATACATCCTCTACTCATATACAATCGAGATGTTAATGTTTATATTCTCTCCAATAGTTGTACTGAATCGGGATCTGTTCATGGTCATTATATTTTATTATTTGTTACTAAACAATATGAAATGGTTCCTACTAAAAGTACTGAAGCAGACAGAGGGGGACACACATATTTGGTTTAATTAAATTTGTATGACGATGTTGAAACTAATTGTGCAGCCCTGTCTGTTACTGGTAACCAATCGGTTTTATAAGAAAATAGGTAGTGCATGTTTCATAATTTATTTACAGCAGTTTGGAGCAGAGTGCTGTTTTGAGAGGAGATCAGTGAGATGATTGGCACAGCATACTTTTACTTAGATTTATTTTTAGTTAGGGATTTTCTTGTCTCGAAAAGAAAGTGAAAAATTTTACAGCAAAGTTTTAGCTTGTAAATTTATTATGGCTACAGTTGAATCACTGAGGAATGGGCACTGGAGATTTTGAGAACGATTTTTGAATTATAGACCAAGTTGCATATCCCTCAATACCCCCATGTATTCTACTTATCCTTTTTTTACATACCTGTTCCTTGTTCATTTCAGTGACACAACTTTACACTTTTTTGGTATAGATATGTATGTGAAGTAATTCTCTTCGGTTTTCTGAATGGGAGTGGTGTAATGATATCAGTTTATCTTGGGTCAAATTTCATTTTAAGCCTCTTTCCATGTATTTCTGATGTATTTTTTTCTGAAGAGTTGGTGTTATTTTTAAATTAATCAGTATTTTTGATGTTGTGACACTGTATTTTACCTGTATTTTGAAATATGTCTATTTTGTTTTTTTTTTTAGTTTTGTAAATTCAGAGCATTTTTGTTAAAATTTTAGTCGGTATGTAGAAGGCATTTGACTGTCGTTGGTGTTTTTTTTCACTCTTGTATCTCAGGAATCATTCCTGACTATCTCTTGACCTAATCCATAAACCCCACCATTGCTTGAGGGGAGCTTCAGTTGTCCCAGATCAATGATATACTTGTGACCATAGGTTTTTTTTTTTATATATGCCCAACCCATTTCTTCACCCCAGATCAATGACATGAGCCTGTTACCACCAAAAAAAACCTCTCTTGGTGCAAGTCCCGATATTTTGTAAACAGAGAATACATACCCTGGTATCACCATAAGCACTGCAATACATGCTAGTGACTCCTGCTCTCCCCTGCCATTGGCAAGCTGACAAAATACTGCTGTCATTACTGTCCCCACAGCCTTCTCTTCAAATGCCATGGATAGCAGATGTACCTAGGTTGCAGTCAGGGCTCTCTCCCTCTGTCCCATGGAGCTAAACAATCAGCTGTGCTTTTGTTTTTTTCTGTGCTTGATTAGCTAATGTTTTTCTTCTATTGTAGCAAATGAAGAGATTGCCAGATATTATTATTATTATTAGTAGTAGTAGTAGTAGTACTGGTAGTAGTATATTCCTTTATTTATTTATTTATTTATTTATTTGCTGTTTGATTTAGTTTTAGGAGGGTGTTGTGTAGCTGAGTTATATTTTGGTGGAAAGTTTTATGGTTAGACTGATGCTTTTTTTGTTATGAAGTTGTCACATTATTGTTTTTGCAGAAGTAAGCCTGGCTTCTTGGTTTCTTTACTTTTCTACGATGATATAGTCATTATATGGATATTTTTAAATATGTAGAAATTTGTACTATATATGTGATTTTTATTCCTCTCCTGTTAAGGAAAAAAAAGGTGAATCATTCCGTCTACTTTATCTATCTATCTGTCTATCTATCTATCTATCTATCTATCTATCTATCTATCTATCTATCTATCTATCTAATCTATCATAAACATTGTTTTCATGTATAAAAGAAAACAATAGCTAAATAATTTCCAGGGTTGACAAGAACATATAAATACTTCAAATGCTATTTCAGTGTTAGGAATGCATGTCCAATCTGGTTTGAACAGAGTAAGATCACAAGAACAACTGTGAGTATTCTTTTCAGGAGCAGAAAATTCTCAAAAATAGATAAGTCTTCTTAACAGTTAATTCAGAAATTAGAAGCACATGACTGGGAAACTACATCTAAATAAAACGTGACAAAATAAGTACACAGCTTGAGAGGTATGTAGCATGGTACCCTGCATCAATAGGATACCAAACCCTGGGATTCAGGTTAGGAGCTGGGTCAGGAAATGATTTCTGAATCCTGTGCTGAAGTGATAAAGTATAGTTGTGTAAAATCTTACCGTAATAGTAGATGATCTTGCCTTCACCGCTGAACGTCACCTACACACTCCTCGCATAGCGTAGGGCATAAAGGTGATGTGTATGATGTAAGGACATCATTAGTGATTTGTCTGTCAAGCGTCTAGGGATGTGATAAGCAGCAGCAAGGATTCATCATGGAAGACCTAGCTGTAAGTGCATCCTAGTTCCCAAATGCAGCCCACTCTAACAAAAAAGGTACTAGTTTTCAGCACATTGTATTCCAGCTATATAGACTCACCATAAAATTTAAGACTGGTGTCAAAAATTCTTAAAACAAATTCCAATCTTACTGTGCTGGTAATATTAATGATGATTTACTGTCTAGTGCTCTCTCTGTCTCTCACTTCCTGTTTTCCCTCTGTTGCTCTCATTCTGTCTCTGGCCAAATTCCAAAGCAGCTTATGCTTGGAACGTTTACTCTATGACTGATTCCATAAGAAGACCTCCATGATTCCCTTTGCAGAGAAGGCAATGAGTAATCATGGAGGTCTAATTGTGATTCATAAACTGTTTAGAGAGTGCTACAGCACAATATTTTGCTAGTGTTAGTGTATTTGGTGTGCTACACCTTTCTATATTTACTGTGAAGTTGTGTAGCTCAATGACTCCACTGGGCCTTTCTGGCGTTTTTAGTGTCCACTGTATGTCAACAATGTAACTGCAGGCAGAACATGGCAAATGTGCCCATATGCCTGGAGCACCACTGGCAACATACAGATGGAGCATCCCACACTGACCTGCATTCATATCAATGTCGTAGGCAACCACGGAACATGTTCACTGATCTCCTAGTTGAGGTCAGCAGTTTTGTACACAGGGACTGACTCTACAGAAAATCTAAAATAGAATGGATATAATATGTATGGGGACACACATTGCTGACTGTCTGTCCTCCCTGCAGTACTGCAAGCATTACAGTGCTTTCCCTGTAATGACCTGCATTGCTACTGCTGACGTAGATTTGATGATCATCATCTTTGCGAGGTGCTGCAGCCATGCAGAAAACTGGCCAGAATTACAGTACTCATCTGTTGTGTCACATGTGTTATATGGTGTGGATATTCTGCTTGTAGAATCTGCGATTAGTTAGGAATACTCTGTCCCTTGATATGAGATGATATGAGGGTGGACCTGAATGCTAGGTTTGGGTTATCAGTGCAGGGCAACAGAAGTTCTTCACACCACTTTCCCATATTATATCTGTCTATCTATATAGACAGATATGTATATGGGTGTTATATGATTTATTACTACACAAAATGTCATCACGTGCTGAAATGCTGTTGTTTTCTGTCAGACATACGTTTGGTCAAATTATGTAACTTCATTAGATTGACCATTACATAATTCAAGGATTTTCCCCTTTCTTTGAGGCTGTGTGACCCCATACTATATATATTTAATTTCTGGGGGGTGTGAAAGTTGTTTTTTGCTTTAATTTTGTAATTGCAAATGCAAACAATAGGTACTTTTTTGATGATTATGGTGGCGATTAATGGTAACTGCCAATGAATTTTTCAATGTTTTGTTTATTTGAACAAATTCTCAGGTGATTATTCATTATAAACTGTGTGTGTGTATGTGTGTGTGTGTGCGTGTGTGTGCGTGTGTGTGCATGTGTGTGTGTGTGTGTGTGTGTGTGTGTGTAGAATTTCAAGTGCATGTTCAGTCAATAGCATACAACAGGGTAATAGCAGACATTACCCCACTTATAAATGGTTGTGAAACATGAGCCCAGCAGGCTAATGCCTACAAGTCTGTGTGGGTGAAATTTCTATTCTGCACACATTCAGGCATGTGTTACTTTAGTTATGAAAAAACATTTGTTTCCCACATAGTCTTTTAGTGGCTGGTCTTGTTGTAGTGGTGTTAATACATTTTCTAGACATCCGTATTAGCCAATCAAATTATAAGGTTTTCTGAGACCATTTCATGACTATATATCTGTCTGCCTATCTATCTATCTATCTATCTATCTATCTATCTATCTATCTATCTATCTATCTATCTATCTATCCTTTGTTGACCAGGTTTGTCCTACTAGGCTGGTAGCCTCTTTTCGAGGGAGACTCAAGGTTGCAGGTTTCTAGGAGACATTTGGCCTTTGCACAAGTGAAATTCATCTTCTCTTTTTGATAAGTGCTGTTGGATCTTTAAAACCCACCTGAGTTACCACCAACTCAATCAGATGGGTCCTTGTTTTAATGTCTTATCTGAATAATGGAACACTCAGGACTGTAGCACCCTCTAATGATGCACTGTTATGCCAGTAATACAAAATGAATCCGCTCTCTTGGCATGTCAATGTATATCTTGCCAAAGCACAGTAGATCAGGGACATTGCCTTTTTACTTCAGGATTCTATTACTCCAAGGAGCAAGGATACATTTAACCATTTTCTTACTGTTATGCTTGACTTCTCCCTCTAGTTCAGTACAGGTGTGACACATATCCGCCGATCTTTGATTTTGCTCCACTCCTGTCACTTCTGTACCATCTAGCTGATAAATCACACCAGGCTTGTTCTGGCCCAAGCATAGTACTTTACGATTTTCTACAATCAGGGATGGCCTCTAGTCAACTGGTGCCTAAGGCAAAAAGGCTCCACAGTGCCCCCCACACAATACCCGGTGCCACCATCCTGGTCTACTTACACCATCCAGATTATTTTTTCTTCATTTTTATCAGTTTGTCTTACTCTCCAGTTTTTCCTGTGTTCATTCAACACATATTAAAGAAACCATTTCTTTACTACAAAAAATAAACAAATACTTGAAAAGCACCACTGCTAGAGTGGTGCCCTAGGCAGCCACCTAGTTGCCCTATGCCTAAGGCTGGCTATGTCTACAGTGAACCTTAATGCCTCTTTTCTGCCCACTTAGGCAGCCTTTCTAAATCATTACTCTTCCCTTCATCACATACTGCTGCTGTCATCTTTATGACATCACCAAGGTGTTTTTTTTTTTTTTGTTAAACCAAACCACCTGTTTCACTTTCGCTAAATTGTGGCATTATTCCTCTTGTTGCAATCCTTTATTTCTTAACTTTCAGCAATAAAAAAATTAAATCTTTCAGTCTTAATACTGTCCCCATCTCCTGAAGCATTTCTAGTAGTCAGGCCTTGTTGCAGTTCATGCCTATCTCTGTTTGCAATCCCAATGTTAATTTCCTTAAACATGGATTCATTTACAAGTGACATCTATGTTTGGACCTAGATCCGTGTTGATTTTTGTCCTAAAAACTACTGTCTCAAAAAGTGAGTAGTCTTTCTCTTAGGATCACATCGGAATACTCTCCATGATGGTAGGCCCACAGGTTTCTGGACTTTACTGCTCCCATTCAAGGGTAATACTGTTGCCATCCCCCAGTCCTCAAGCAGTTCTACACTGGCAGTGATATATTGAAGATCCCCATCCTGAATTCATCAGCACTCTAGACAAATTACTGAGGACCCTGAGTCGCAGCTAGTCTCAGTGCTTTCCCTCTCTACTTCCTCCCTGTCTTTCCTGGTGTCTGTCAACTATTATTCTCCCTCTGCCCCCTCTCTTCCACCATGAAATCCAACTCAGTTCCATTAGGAGTGTCAGTGGTGCATCAGAAAGCACATTCTAGTTCAGAAGGCTGTGGGTTCTATTCCCAGTCCAGTTGACTGGATTGCTGACATTCCAGTACAGCATTAGGGGAGGTGATGCACTCCTGAGTATTTCATCCTTGGGATAAGATGTTAAAAACTGAGGTCTCATTTGCTTGAGTTGACGGTAGCTTAGAAGAAATTAAAAGATCCCATGACACCTATCAAAATGAGTTGCCCTGGCCAAATTTCCCTTAGCAGTACAAATACCACATTGGGTATCCCCTCAAACTTGCCAAGTGGGACTAACCCAGACAAAAATGGATACATAAATAAATAAATATTCATCAACATCTAACAGCTGTTACCACAAATACATGGTAACAATTGTACAAAATATTCTGTTGCATGCATATTACATCTAAATGCAGATATAATCAAAATTATTTCTGTGCAAGTGTGAAATGTAAAAAATCTCAATAAATGTTTTTTTTTTGCAGGATGACTTGCCACCATACACCCCATGTGGGGGCTTTGAATCTACACCCTTTTATTTGTTTATTCTTACACCAAGGCTATTCCAACCTAGAGAAAGAACAATAAATTGTAATATATATAAAATAATGCCCCACTCTTTGTTTGAGGTGCTGCACTCATGAAATACAATTTAATTCATACATGCCTGATAGCCAGTCAGTCAACAGACTTTTATTGTATCAATTAAAGAATTGTTACAAAAAAGATATCACACAATAATATTTATTTATTTAATTAATTTATTTGACGTTTGTTAACCAGGAAAGTCCGACTGGGTCAGGAACCCATTTTCAGCAGAGGCCCATGGAGAAAAGCTCCACAGAGTAAAACACTGACAAAATAAAAGTACAGAGATATTACATTTACATAAGGTAGTGTAGGTTACAATAAGTTACAAGGCAGACAATTGGTATACATTTACCACAGTAAACTTTGAAAACAAGAAATACAGAGATATAAGTTTATACAGTTGGTTTAACAGCTACTATTCTTTTAGGTAGACTGTATACAATTTGAAATGTTTTATATAGTTAGATGTCATCTGCAAAGATTTTTTTTAGGCAGACTGCAGATATACACTTAGAAAAGGGGGTAAATTGTTCAATTAATATACGTCAGTAAGACTCCATTAAGGCAGTTAATTTACAGAGAAAAAAATAAATAAAGAAACAAACCAAAAAAGAAAAAAACAAGCAAATAATGGTTTTAAGCAACTGAACAGAACCCAACTAGCCCTCACTTTTCTTTTTGAAGATTGGAGTAAAGTATTCATTCATTACTTGGAGTGAAATATTTCTTCATTATCTCTGTTTTTTCCTGTACTTTTTTATCCTTCCCTTATCGCTTCCCAGTTTACATGGGTTTGATCTTTTTCTCCTTTTTTTTACGCCCATCTTCTTTTCTGCTATATACTTAAGTTATTCTTCTTCTTGACCCATTCTGCCAGCTCCCATTTAACTGGTGGCTTTGCTGCTCATTTGCTTGCCTCCTTACTGCAACTCCTTCACTTCTAGTTCCTTCCTTTCTATCTCTTATATGTTCTATCTTTTGAGCTGATCAAAAGTATTATACATATTTATATGTAGCCAAATGGAACCTCTGCTCAATATGTTTGTTTTTCCATCAGAGCATAGCCCATTGCACTGAATACTGTGATCCTGACCCATTCTCAGAACTTGATCATTCTTTCAATTGTCCTTCAGACCATAAAAACATCTTTTACCCAAACATAGAAAAGTCCACTGTCCTAAAAACCCACATTGCCTTTGAGATTGTATTCTTACTACTTTTTTCCTTTATGTTTCCCACTTTCTGCCTGTTGACCATTGAGTAATCCCTATCAAATTCAAATCCATTTATTCCCTAAGGGTGAGGGATTCCCCGCAAGACCCCTCTGGTGAGAGCCATCCAGGGTTGCTGCCATTTAGGCAAACATCAGGGAGTTTGCTGCTCTTGCCAGGGAAAGTAAATTTTATATGAACACACTAGCTTCCTCATCTTGGGTGGTGACATGGATACCTACATCACCACAGGGACTACCATGTCCCTCTGTCAGTTCATTGACAGTTTTTTGTTTGCCACCAAGGGCTGATATCACTGTCTTGAGTGGTCACTCCTATGTTTTCTTTGCCTTAGCACTTTTTCTTTTTACACCATCCTTGCCTTCTGACACTGACTTAGGAGCAGGGGCCTGACTTGTCTGTTACTCCATTCTGGGCACACTTATACTCCCAGCATGTTCCTACTTAATTGAACATGAAAGTAGCTACTTGAACTCAGGTTACCTGGATTATAGTCAAGGTTTTATTGCTGTATGTCACTGACAAAGCTTATTGTATTTTTGCTCTTTATTACACTCCAAATCAAACAAAGGTGTGAACACTTTTGTTTAGCAGTACCTTCACTTGGACATCTCAGACCATTTTACCTTGGTTAGGACCACATCTAAAAGTTTATCGTACCTCATAAAATTGTACACCAGTTGGTCAAATCTCTCATGGTCCAAGACCATATCTTCCTTCCCCTAACTCTCTCTCATTTCTCATGATTCAAGACTTTATTCTCTCACCTTTGCTTTTTAATCATGTAGCGTGGAATCTCCAGGTCAGGATCTCTCAGATATGAATTCCCATGAGTGTAACCATCTTCCTTGTATTTCAGTCTTTTATTCTTTCTCCACTTTGCTATTCCTCTCCCTTGATATATCTTAGGGCTGATAAACTGTATCGCTCTTACATGACTTCCCCCTTTCTCTCCCTTCCTCTTCTTGACCCAGCAAGGTGTTTAATTTTGGTTCCCCACCTGTCACTAATTCATCTGCTCCCTAAGGTGGTGTTCCTCCTCCTCTTTTCTGCAGTCACATTTGGTTTTCCATCTTTATGTAAAGCACTGCCCCTGTCCCTGACTTCTCTGTTATTCTTAAGCTGCCTAGAACCTGTCAGCTTCACATTCTTTTGTCACTGGAGCATGTTTCTGTGGTACTAGTAATGCCCACTCCCCTCTTGCAGTACCCCTTACAGCTCTCCAGTTTCCTTAAACAGACTTCTTCCACACATAACAATACTACCAAGCTGTGCTCCAAGTCACGCTTCCTTTTTCTCAGTCTAGTTCTCGTTGCCTGAGTACCTACACACTTCTGTTTCTGTGTTGCCCCTCCCATTCCATCTTACCTTAAAAGTGTATTTGCTTCATATACAATTCCAAGGACTGCCTGTTCTGGGCAAAGATGGCTTTTGCACCTCACAGTTAAACATCAGATTGAAGAGTTTGTATCCTTGTCAGGTAATCCCCTTACTCATATCAACCTCGGTCATTCTCACTTGTCATTTGCAACAGCCAACCATTATATTTCCTAATCCTGTCCATTCTTGGCATGCCGGTTGCAGGCACAGGTAACACTTTTAAAAATGTTGTCTTCAATCCCCTGTCCTGGCATCTCCCTGTCACATCCATGGTTTTGCTTCTATCAGCTCATCTCTCTCTTCTGCTATGTTTTTGGTGCATACATACACCAACATATACATCCTCTCCTCTTTTTTGAGTACTCTGGTCACCTCTTTCCTTACAAAGTCTTAATAAGTCTAAGCCCTCAGACTACTAGTAAACTACTCTCGCCTCTTTTCTTTAACAATATTCTTAACTTCCTTTGTTGTTTGAGTTTCCAATCATGAAAACTCACACTTCCTGCCCCCTTTCATGATTCCTCCAGTCTATAATCTTTCCCCATTCAGCTATACCATCCCCGTAACTTTTTACTGCCTATATTGTTTTATTTCCTGTCTGTACTGGTTCTGACCTCTTTGTCATTTTCCATGGACACTTCTTACACCCTCTGTTTACTGTTTTTTCATTTTTGGGAAACGAGGGAGTCTACTCTATTATTAGTGCCACAGGTTTGTTGCTTGGGTATATCTCAGAGCACATATCTTCCACTGGCACATTCTGCGATGTATGTGTGAGTGGACACATATGCATTCCATGATGTATGCATAAGTGGACACGTATGGGCATGGAAGGTGCCAGTACCCCTGTGGTAATCCAGTTCCTCAGCTGACTTGCCCACAGTATTTTTGAGCCTGAAACTTCTGACCTTGACTCTTTGACTCCCAGTCTCTTCCAGAAGCTATTACACTGAGTGTGTCCCAGCATGCACCTTACCCTCTGTCCTGAGAGAGACAAGCAGAAATGTCCTAATCAGTCTTCTCTTTCCCCTTCTCAATGCCACTGTTATCTGGGATGCTGTTGAAATCTGGGTTATCTGGGTTACATTCAGGGTTCTCTGCTCAAAGAAGCCAACAAGCTCATTTCTTGATTACATTTACATTTTAATTTAAATTACATTGTAATTTACTTTAACTACATTTTAATTTAAAATTACATTTGCCTTATTAGCAAAACAAGGGAAAGTCCAACATTAACAGTTAGTTTGGAAATAATCATCCTTTCAGCCTTTTCCTCTGGACAGATGAAATATAGCTTGTTTGCACTTTAACATTATGTCGTCTATACAGCTGCATCATATGAAAAAACAATCATAGGTTCCAGCATGCAGTGAAAAGTTTGACTAAGTGATGTTGCAGTACCAGTGATGTATGCAAAACACATAGTTCTCTATATTCTCTATATACCAAGCATAGTAAGGCTACCTGCTACTTTCATTGCATACAGTTGCACTGCACATTTTCACATTTTAATGATGCACATACAAATCTGTAGTCAGGAATCTTCATATGCAGACAATGGGACCCTCATTAACATGTATCTTTATGTAACTACAACAGAGGTGTACCCCACTGTGGCAATGCACTGAGATAATATAGCACTGTACAGAAACCTAAGTCAAAAGGTAATGGCAGAACTTGTACCAATAGGGAACCATAGCTTTTCTTTGGTAATAATTTCATGTGTGAATGACTGCAGATAAATGCATACTGCAACAAAGTATAAGTATCATTTTGGTGCTACTGCATATTCATTTAAACTCTTCTCCAGTTATAAACAGCTATTTAACAACAAAGTGCACACCTGTGTCATGAGCTTCATTTCCTAAACAACCATATCTGACACAGATCCTCAGCCACATCCTTTACTTTCATTCTTGTTGCACCATGTCAGTATATTAAGTTAAACTTTTGAGACTCTTATTTTGTTAATTGACGGAACAACTTTTTTCTAAATATACCAGTGGTAACATTGCTCCTACAACCAAGCGTCCACCTCACTCACAACAGGATATGGTGTAGCAGTACGGCACACAGGATTAAACCTGATTACTGCTTAAAAGTTTTACCCTGCAATTCGGCTTTTGATTCCTTAACTTTCTATATGCATTATTTTTGACCACAACAGTACTCTTGGGTCACACCTGAAAACAGTCATTTGTTCCTAAATAGGTTATTTGGCCACAAATAGAAAAACTAAAATAAGTTCCTCACTGCTGCCCTGCCTACTCAATTCCTTCTTCACTTAGGACATAACAGTACATAGTTCTTGTCATTTACTGAGAAGGTGAGTGAGTATAAAATGATCTATGCCAGTAAGTGTTTCCAGAAGCAGTCTGCACAGATTTTATCAGGAATTGTAAGCAGAGGTTCTGTTTTGTGGAACACAACTAACAAATAAGTCTCAGGTTTAACCCAATACATCAGAGGGGGTAGAAACACCTGGATTAATTGAGTATACTGAATGGTTAATACAAGGCATAGAACTAGTTAAGTATACTGTCAGAATAAACTATAGACAGCTTGGTGGGATACACCTCACACATAACATATATTATGAAAATACATGTGAGTTTCAGTGGGACTGAATATTACAGGATAGCCTGAGTGTTGCTGTATGATAAGCATGTTAACTAGGTAACATGGAGGAGGGGGTGACAAATTAGAATGCTATAATATTACTGCAGCTCTTGTACAGTTCTTTACATGCTACGCCTTGTTACAGTCTTGTCTCTCGGCTACTTGTGGGACCTCTTCGGCTAAGCTACCCCATGATATCTCTCAAGTGCTATGATTTAGGCATAGTACTATGAGTTTAGCCATTAAAGTTAGCCTTGCTCCTCCCTAATTCATGATGTTCCTCTAAAAGTTGGATCTGTTTATGGGTACATGTTTTATTAAATACATAAACTAAGCCTATATAAAGAGTCTCTACCACTAACTATACAAGGCCTACTACATAAAGACCATCTTTGCTGAAAAATACAAATGTGCTCCTCTTTTTGATTCTCTGCTATGATTTTCAAAGGCCAGTGCTAAGATTTTTGATGCTCTGAGGTTGAGAGGTGACAGCAGAGCATCAGTTCAGCCACATAGTTCTGCATTAGCAAATCTGAACATAAAGTAGGCTAGAGGTCTTTAGTAGTAGAGTAGCCACCTTTTCAAATGGCCAAAGTGGGACATTTTCGGGACACACATCAGATTTTACAGGCTGACACATACCCATGGTCAGTGCAAAGGATAGAACTTAACTTTTTTGCCTAAATAAAAGCTTATTCTTGCAGCACATTAGTTGCTTATTCTGTTTCTTGTAACATTTAGGTATTTTAGATACAGAAATAACTATTTTATGCAACTATTACATAAAATATGGGACATAATTATGTCCTACAATCTCAGGACATTTGCCATTTTTAATATTTTTGTCAGGACACAACTGCCCAAAGAGGGACAGCACCTCGCAAAGTGGGACAGGTGGTAACCCTATTTAGAAGTGTAGACTTAATTTGTACTCTGTGTTAATGTGCAACCAGTTCTGAAATTATTTGTATCAGTCTGCTGTTTGGCTACTACCCATCCTCAGCCTGAATTTAAAATGAATCTTTAGATGACAAGCTAGTGCTGTCATTACTATGACAGCCTTTTTACTAGTTACTTGGGTAACAGATTCCTTCATCATATTATGTTAAATAAGCAAATAACCCCAGGAAGGCTTTTCATTTCTAGGGTTTGGAAGAGACATCAGAGGAACTGCAGGAAAAAAAATCAGAGGGTTCTGAACTGCAACTCTGGTTACCCCTAAATAATGCTGCTGATCTTGGGACTCTTTTTGTTTAAGTGAAGTATTTTATCCTGCTGTTTTAAAATTTATGATGTAATAGATGCAATTGTTATCCATAGGGACTATTAATAATAATGACATCCATTTAGTAAACTAGGCTGAAGTGCCGACAGCTATTTAAACTGTCATTTAAACCTCTGCTTTCTCCTCTTTGTGGCAGATGGTTTTAAAACCCTAAGACATGCTGTTTGGTGACCTCCTGCAGATGTGTATATCTAGGAAAATGTTTTAAGAAAGACAAAAGCTAAACAAATGGCCTAACTCACCGTATCAAAGTGAGCAGCAGGACAGAGCCCTAACTGTTTTTTTATTGGCTGTGCTTGCTGTGTTCAATTATGGAGACATTAAAATGCTGATGGCAGGAATGGTGAGGCTGCTGAAAAGCCAATGGGGCTGCCTGGGGTGCCTGCTTTCCTATGATTGTAAAGCAGCAGAAAGAAGGATGAATGGAAGCTGTGAGTACCTTGCCAACTGATGAAGTAGGGTTGCCCCTCAAACTAGACATTGATACATTGTTTCCTTTGAAACATGCTGCCAGGCACCGATTGATCTCCTAATGAGGTTGTCATGCACAAGTCTTTAGCTGGCTATTAAAATCTTGTCTACATCTGCTGAGAGGTTTCTGATTTGAGAGGTCCTTCTCACAGCAAGTATCTTCAGTGTCACAATCTGTCCCTTATTGCTGCACCAAATGTACTTCTATCTCACCGCACATAGAAATGGAAACAAGAGAGCCCACATCAGCTCTCTCAGCTATATCCTCCCCCCACACCCGAAAACATAAAATATTTTATGCATAGCTGTATGTTGCATTTACTGTCCGTACAACAAAGTTGTTAAGCTCACTTTACTAAATGCAGAAAAAAAACAATATCGCATTTGTTATTGATAATACACTGCATGTTCTGTCTCCTACCTCTCAATTATAGTCATAAAGACATTCATATTTAATAGGATCAGATCCTTTTCCCTGGGACCTCTCTTCATCTTATACCTGTGAAGTTTATATATGAGCACAGTTTGCTTATGTAAGCTTCCATTTCAAAGTTATAACTACAGTAAGAATAATTGAATAAGAAAGATTCTGTAAAGCTGAACTGTTTATAATACTGGTGGATTCAGAACAGCACTTCAGGAATTAGTTTCATATCATAAACCTCTGAAAACTGAATGGAAAGTAACAGCTATGTACTTGTAATCACAGCTTTGGGGGTAATGTAGCAGCACACCTTTGAAATGTGCATTGCATATCATAGTAGGCAAAGCAGGAGAGTTGGTATAGTTTTTGCCAACAGATTACAGTGTTTATATTACTAACTTGGGCATTGTGATAGTCATTCTGACTAAGTAAATGAGGATGATCACAAATAGTTTAGTCTTATAGGGGGATGGTAGCTGAGGAGAGTTCATTAACTCAAAGCAGTCTATCACTTTTGGGATTATAAAAGACTGATCATAATACAACCTTCTTCTCTGTTACAGTGTTTGAATGTTTTATGCTCTCATGTAGTGGACACCATTTTATGTCCTTACAGAAGCCATGTTACTCGATGAACCTAGCTACATCAATAATAAGGCAAGAAGCCTTATTTGGGTTGAACCTTTTTCTGATGAGTTTGTCACCTGTGGTGGCATCATACAAAATCAGACCATGGGCAAGCCTAGAAAGCAGCAATAATGCAGCAGCAAGCTTTACATAGTGTGGGCTCATATTCTGGATACAAAGACCCGAAACCCTTATAAATGTTAACTATGCTGACAGAACTGTGCAACTCCATGGGAATGGTATTTAGGTATGAATAAAGACTTTCTCATGAAGAAGATAAGCAGTTTATTCTCTACCTTTGCTGTCCCAGCTCTACATGGATTAGTATTTTTTTTTTGCTGGGCAATTACTCCCTTTATTGTAGAAGAAAAGAGGAGGGTTAATAGCAATATATTTCACAGTAAGACAGGTGCTGCTGATGCTGTATTGTAGTGCTGGTTACAGGCTGATCTTGCAGAGCTACTTGAAAAGATTACCACTTTTCCCAAAATACTTTTCACCTCTGTGTTTGATTAACTTCAGAGCTCTCCTTTATTGGTTTTGAGCCATTCGTCCCCTGGACAGAGTAGCTTGAGAATGGAGGTGAGATTCGATCAGAAAAACTCTTCAAGAAACCATAGAGGTAGTATGTGCACCTGCTGGCTTCCTGCAATAAGGGTATTTCTGTTAAGGCTCTATCTCCGTCCTTGATGTCAGACATAAGTATCTGTGTCACTGTAAGACATCCTATGCTCTTCCCATACAGGTGTGTTCACATGCTTACATCCCTGATGCTAGCCTTTTCAGTGTCTTGTAAGCATTTGTTTGCATGTTGGTGATTGCTCAGCTGGCACTATACTCCCCCTCCTAGGATGGGCAAGCTGGTACTGGCTTCTCATCCCCCCCCCCTCAGCCTGAACTGCTACTCATGCCCAGGTCATCTGGTTCATAGTTAGGGCTTTATCCCTCTATGGCATAGATCTGGGCTACATTACAACATTTTATATAGCGTGGAACACTGAACCATGTAAGCTTCAGTCTGGCCGTTCATTACCAGCATAGGAGAATGATTCAGTAAGAGGACCTTGGGTTTGGTTGCTGTCTAGTAGTCAGTCTAAAATCATCTCACCATTCAATAAAGAGGTTTGTCATTGCAAGTTTTTTTTTAAACAAAAAACATCTTTATTGAATTAGCACTTATGACATAGGCAATCAAACAGTTATATAAATGAAGCCAAACCATATTAATATTTTTCAGCTGTAAACATTATGCATCACTTAAAATCTTCTACACAGTCATTGTCAATCAAACATTACATAACTCATTCAATTCCTGCCTTCCCTTAAGCCCCACTCCTCCAAAACACTGCTCTGCATGTATTGTTCCCACAATTTCAATGTTTTACTATGTAATTTGCTCCTACCCTTTTCTAAAGATCCCACTTCTGATATGGTTGGTTTGGACTTTGATTTTCATTTTCTAGTAATTCCCTTTTTTGCTTTTTTTTTTTTTTTTTTTTTGGCAGCCACCTGAATTAAACTTGGCAAGGCCTTACTATGTCTAGGCAATTCAGGGACTGTATTACAACTCAAAAATCATTTCCTTAGTTACATCAATTTGATCAGCCAATGTTTCTTACAGAGTAGTCTGCAGGGATTTTGTAAAGTTTGCCAACATTTCTTAAAGCTCTATGTGGCTTATAATATCAGTTGCCTTGGCTGGTGGTAAGTAGCTAGGATTCTTGGTATGTTTGGACTTAAGATGGCATGAAATAGTGGCATGTGTGAGGGTGGGAGCGGGTAAAGCTTTTAGTGTGAAATAAATCTAAAAGATTGGGGTTAATGCTGACAGACTGAATTGCAACTGTCCAGGCACAATATTGTGAAGATGTGTGCTATGAAACCTGAGCTAGTGCATAGACAGACTCTACACTATGGAAAAAAATGAAACAAACCTTTTTGTCCCACCCTACTGTCATGAAACATAGTGGCATTCAACTCTGCAATTTACAGAGAAGCAAGCAAACAAACAAACAAACAAAAAAGACACACATTGTATTACATATAATATGCAGGTGCTTTTCTTGTTCATGGATGGAGGATTAAAAAGTAGCAGAGCAAAACTGTCCCATGTAAACTGAGTACAAAAACTACAAATAAATCACTTAATTGGGAACAAGCATGCTATACTAGTCAGTTCATACCAGAGCTGTGCATCTCTAAATCCTTCAGTAACTTTTACATCTATCCATGAGGGTGCTGCATGCTGGAAAAGAAACATAATTCTGTGTTGTTAGTCAGGAGGAAAAGGGCCGTGATTGTGTCATCTTAGTGCAAAAGCCCTTTCTATAACAGCAGGGGATCACGGGAGGGACAATTTAATTTCTGATTGGAGTTAGCACTCCTAAAAACAGAGTGTCTAAACACAGAAGATTCAGGGAAAGGTCCTTCTACTAAGTGAAACTGATATTTGGATAGGAACTTAGATCAGTAAAGGCAGTACTTACAAGAAAGTCATCAGTTCCTCTATGAATCAAAGAAGGACAGACTGCTTTGTGCGATAAGCCGTGCAGTCTCTGCTGAGCTTCCTTGGAGTTGTTGTGTTCCTTATCTCAAACCGGGAGTTTGTTTTGCTCCTTTCTGTAATAGCTAAAGTTCTTTTTATCTTCCTGCTAAACTTTTATGGTTGTCATGCATTGCTTCATTCACTTGAAAGCCAGTCTGATTATCAGATGCTCTACCTCCATTTCATGCATTGTCTGACAAAGTGCATTACTCCCCGAATATTTGAATCGTGTTTCTGCAATGTTTTGTTTTCTTACATGCTTCTTCAGCTTAGCCTTTCTATCACACACCTCTGTGACCTCTCTTAACAAGACATTTCAGGCATGTGGCAGCATCACTGAAACAAAATCCTAATAGCTGTAGGAAGTTAATGGTATGTGCCTAAATAACTTGGGTAATTTATGTTCACTAACCTGAAGCTAACGAGTTAACATGACTACCCTGCCTTGAAGTGTTATTTGTTTAGTAGTACAGCGTAATAAGAAAACACTTCAAACAGGACTAAACCTTTGGCAACAGCCTCTTGTTAGCTACACAAAAGTATTCAGCTGCTACATGATTTTTGGATGGTTGATGTATTGGATGGCTTTTCTTACTGCTGGTGAGGCTCAAGGCTGTTTTGAATTGCTTTTATAGAGGAGCTGATGAAAAAAAATATTTCAAATGGGGCAGAAAGTTTTAGTCCTCTAGAATAAGGTGGTAGTAACTTAATGCCTAGGAGTTTCTCAAAGAGGCTACAAAGCTCATCCTTGGGAAAGTATGTGACATTCTACCATCTTATTGGGGTACGTGCAGTGTGAGAAGTCACTTATGGTTCTGTCTGTAGATGATTCTTTAACAGGAGTAAAAGTAAAAGTTTTTTTGTGTCTTTCTGTCATTTTCCCTGTCATGGATTTGAATTTTGTGCTGACCCTCATCATTTTATTAACTGCAGGAAAATACTCATCTGTGATCCAGCTGATTGTATTGGGTGATTTAAGGCACTGCATGTTTACTGACTGTGCACTGCTTCCAATTGATAGTAATTCCTGTAAGGGGAGTAAATATTTAAGAAACATGGAAACAAATCTCTTGCATCAGCCCACCATCGCCAAGCATCATACCTTCACAACAGTACATCAACCACAACACACCACTTGGCACATAATGTATGCTGAGGCTGTAGAGAAAAAAATACCAAAGCCTCCTGGAACATACTCTAAGAAACCCCAATCACCAGCACATAAGACAACATGTAGTCCCTCTCTACTGGTACATACTGTAAATCCAAATAGCTCACCTAAGAGTCACTGGGAAAGTAGGCCTACGCCCATAAGGCTCAATGTTTACTTCCACTCAGGGAAATGTTTAACTCTACAGCTAAACATACAGATTCCACATTTACCAGACTGGACAAGAACATGGTGACTGTAAGCTACTCGTCTGGTACCAGGCTCCGTGATGTCAGAAGGGGTCTAATGTCCATTATAGCAGATAAATATGACTGTTACCTTATAGTTGACATGAAAATGGTTGATAAAAACGTTGTAATGAAGATAATATTGACAGAATCTCTATTACACCAGTGAGGGGTACATGCCCATTCCATACTTTAGTGTGACCTCATAGTTTGTATTTTTAATTAATAAGGGGGTGTGGGATGCATTGTTTATTGATGTGTTTTGTTTCTGTCAACCTTTTTGGTTTAGATACTTTTTGTCAACCATTTTTATGTCACCTATAAGCAATTTAGACTAATGTCACAAGATGCACACACACACACACACACACACACACACACACACACAGATAGTGTGTGTGTGTGTGTGTGTGTGTGTGTGTGTGTGTATGTGTATATGAATAAAATGCATACTTCCTTCACAAAGTAATAATATAATTTAGCATGTCAGCAATATCCATAGATTCAGTGCTGCTCGTTTGCATTTGACTCTTATAGCAACCACATGAACAGTCATTGTCATCCCCAGATTTTACTAGACAAGCTCGAAATATAAAAGATTGTGAGGCTTTTCTTATGTAATACATGTACATCCATCCATTCACTCACAACCCCTTTTCCCATTTTTGCACATGGGGTCGGGGTGTGACTTCAACAGTGACAATCATCTAGAGCCAAGGTTTATACCACTAGGTGGCTAGCTCTGACATGGTAATTCATCCACACCACACACTTGCGTGCACACTCACACCTATGGCCAATTTAGAATGTCCAGTTCACCCACTGCATATCTTTGGAATGTGGCAGGAAATTGGAGTACCCGGAGGAAACCCACACGAACACAGGGAGGACATGCAGACTCCACACAGAAGACATCCGAGCCAAGAATCGAACCAAGAAACCTCTTGCTGTGAGACAACAATGCTATATCTATGGACAGTTTAGAGCCACTGATCCAGCTACTGCCTACATTTAGGATAAAACTGCAATATCAGCAGAAATCCCATATGAACCAAAACAGGAAGACCAGAAGGCACCCCAACTGAAAACCAAACCAGAGAACCTGTTGCTGTGAGGTAGCATCACTACTCACTGTACCACTGTCCCAGCCTTCAGCAGTATACAGCAATTAAAAAACAAATGTGCCTTCACGTGGAATAGTCACTTGATATCTGCCCTACTTATTTGTTCTTTGTAGATGGCATTTTAAGTAGATGCATGAAGTACTTTTTGGTTACATAACACTAGTGTTTCTGTTGCATCTTTTTTAATGCATATTTAGTCAGAGAAATGTCTAAAGGCACTTACAGTGTGGTAAACTGTAAAGATATGCAGTGCTTTACACTCTGAAATCAGTTTCACAAAAACATTGTATACAGCAATGCTTGGCTTGTTACGACTTCAGTCTGCAGGCTGAAATTTCTTTGCAGGTACTGAAACATATCAGTTTGTGCATCAGGAGGGTAAATAAGCTGCAGTAAGATTAATACTGCAGTTTTTCTTATCTATTTACTTTCTGCGACTCTGTCACCTTGGCTCTGATGCCAAGTTCTATATTCCCTGCATCAGCATTATAGCAGAGAATTATTCATGAATTCTTTCTTCTCTCTGCTCCACTCTAGTCCAAATACTATTATCCCTATATAAGCACGTGCCTCTACTTCCTACAGCATATTACTGTCCATCTCATTTGTTCTAGTCTTTGATTCACCTGCCATCCAAAAAAACTCGAACCATGTATGATTGTAAATGCCGCTCATCTGTATGTTACTATCTGAAACAGGATACTTATTCACTGTCCAGACTATAATAGGTCTACTGAAACATAAATGAAAATGGTTGAAAAATAGTGAAATATACTGTTAAATAAAAATCTATTTATTTTAATATTGTACTTATTACTGGAGTGGAGAAAAAGTGTTTTGGTACCTATCTTTAAGAATAAGGGTGATGTGCAGAGCTGCAGTAACTACAGAGGGATAAAACTGATCAGTCACAGCTTGAAGTTATGGGAAAGAGTAGTGGAAGCTAGGTTAAGAAGGGAGTTGATGATTAGTGATCAGCAGTATGGCTTCATGCTGGGAAAGATCACTACAGATGCAATGTTTGCTCTGAGAGTATTGTTGGAGAAATACAGAAAAGGTCAGAAGGAGTTGCATTATGTCTTTGTGGACTTAGAGTAATTATATGACAGGGTGCCTAGAGGAGTTGTGGTATTGTATGAGGAAGTCAGGAGTGGCAGAGAGGTATGTAAGAGTGGTACAGGATATGTACGAGGGTAGTGTGACATTGGTGAGGACTCCGGTGGGAGTGACAGATACATTTAAGGTGTAGGTGGGATTACATCAAGGATCAGCTCTGAGCCCTTTCTTATTTGCAGTGGTGATGGACAGGTTGACAGATGAGATCAGACAGGAGGCCCTATGGACTATGATGTTTGTAGATGACATTGTGATCTGTAGTGAGAGTAGGGACCAGGTTGAGGAGACCCTGGAGAGGAATGAAGGTCAGCAGGGCTAAAACAGAATATATGTGTGTAAATGAGAGGGAGGGCAGAGGAATGGTGAGGATGCAGGGAGCAGAGTTGGTAAAGGTGGATGAGTTTAAGTACTTGGGATCAACAGTTAAGAGTAATGGTGAGTGTGGAAGAGAAGTGAAGAAGAGAGTACAGGCAGGGGGGAATGAGTGGAGAATAGTGTCAGGAGTTATTTGTGACAGACGGGTACCAGTATGAGTGAAAGGGAATGTCTACAAGATGGTAGTGAGACCAGCTATGTTATATGGGTTGGAGACGATGGCATTGACAAAAAGGCAGGAGTCAGAGCTGGATGTGGCAGAGTTAAAGATGTTAAGATTTGCACTGGGTGTGACTAGGATGGACAGGATTAGGAATCAGTATATTAGAGGGTCAGCTCAGGTTGGACAGTTTGAAGACAAAGCAAGAGAGGTGAGATTGCATTGGTTTGGACATGTGCTGAGGAGGGATGCTGGGTATATTGGGAAAAGGATGCTAAGGATGGAGCTGTCAGGTAAGAGGAAAAGAGGAAGGCCTAAGATAAGGTTTATGGATGTGGTGAGAGAGGACATGCAGGCGGTTGGTGTGAAAGAGCAAGATGCAGAAGACAGGAAGAAATGGAAACAGATGATCTGCTGTGGTGACCCCTAATGGGAGCAGCCGAAAGAAGATGATGACTTATTACTGGTTATTGTAAATGAGACAGTGTAAAGTCTAGACCTTAGCTAGCTGTATAGTGTAGAGAGATGAAGCCCCTAACTATGACTCATATGGTGACTTATCTGCAAGAAGGACCAGGTTAACAGGTTCACATATCTGTGAAAGGTGGTTGGGGGGATGGGGGAGGTCACAGGTCACAGGCAGAATTAGAAGTGCTGCAGCCATCTGGCTCAGAGTGTCAGAGTTAGTGTGTAAAAAAAAGAAAAACAAAGTTAGCTGAAAAGGAAGGCATGCAAAACACCAGTGTGACCAGTATTTCTGTATGGCGCAGAAATCTGGGCAGTGAAGGCAGAGCAGTTGAGGAAGGTTGAAGTAATGGAGATGAAGTGCCTGAGGTGGATGGGTGGGAGGACATTAGTATAGAAGCCAAAGTAGCCCCAGTTACAGAAAGATCAAAGAAAACAGATTATGGCAGTTCAGTCATATGTACAATAAAGCAGAATACAATATTGGTGAAAAAGATTTGAGACATTCAGAAAGAAGGTAATAGGAAACAAGTGCATCTAGCCAAGAGACAGATGGATGGCATGAGGGAAGACCTGCAACAGTAAGGCATGACTGTCAAAGAAGGTAGGAAAGTGCAATAAAATGAAGAGAAGGGCAACATTTGATGCAACACCACTATCACATCGAAAAATGGGAAAAATCTTGTTGTTGATGATGATGATGATGATGACGATGATGCAAGTATGTACAAAGGTTGGCTTATCCTAACAGAAGCTGAGTGGATGTAGATGTGCCTTATGCATGGGAAACGATATAATAAATGTGGAAAACTGTACTGAAGGTATAGTGAGAGAACTAATAAGAGTCATGAGTGGGCAGTGTTGGTTGATAAGTTGTGAACAGTTGTATAGCACCAGTAGAAAGACACACACGTCAATAGGAAATTATCTTTTAATATTGCCTTGGGGGGAATAATATGCAGTACAAAGCACAGTATAAGCAGGAACATTTCTGTGTGAGCATAACTCATTAGTACATCTTCTAAAGCAGAGTTATCATGAACATATTGTAGCTAAATGTCTGTAAACCTATATATTTTCCAGATGACTAAATCTTCAGCAATGTAAGTATGTGCAGGGAGTCAAATAATTAATGACAGAAAAATGCTGTCCTAAAGCATGGAAGTATAAGTAATGCAGGACTACACAGCAGCAAAGACAATGGAATAGAAAGGAAAAAATACCCCCCCCCCATATATATATATATATATATATATATATATATATATATATATATATATATATATATATATATATATATATGTAAAGATACATTGGCATTGGGGCACTCCTCATTTTTTCCCATTTTACACGCACACACACACACACACACACACACACACACACACACACACACACACACACACACACACTATGTAAAGCTCCACAAAATTCAAACCAGAGCTGGTGAACTGAAGTTACCTTTTCAGTTTTTGCTTTTTTTCCTGCATTCTGGGAGGCTGAAACTGCCAGAGGCAGAGATTATGAGACTAAAGATGCAAGAAACAAGCAAAGCTTTGGACAGAGGTATCAACAGCTAAAAAAAAAATTAGGAAAGAAATAAAGTCAGTTATTTTTCAACTTTCTGAGACAGTTCATACGACAACTGTAAAGTATAATGCATAAGCTATTGCCCTTTTTGTTAATTACAGTCCCATTAATGTGGATACTTATCCTAATCATCTGTTTTATTAAGTAAGTGGAAGTTTACCAGTCCACTAGCACAGTGTCACTCATTTCTCAATGTTTTAAGACATTTTAGATCAGAACTATAATATCTAATGTACAAGTTAATATATTTTCATTAATACCAGTTCCATTACTGAAGATAAGTATTCAGAATCATCTGTTGCATTAATTATGTGGAAGTTAACCAATCCACTAACGTGGTTACAGTGACTTAGGAGACCATAAACACTTCTGTATTAGACACTGCTAATGCCAATAAACAGAGGCCTTCTGTGATTTCAACCATAGATGAACTGATTTTATTGCAGTCCAGTGGAGTATGTACAGATAATAAAATATTTACTGGAAAAAATGATGTTTCTTCCGTCCACAACCCAAATCAAGACAAACAATGTTTTTTTGTTTTTTTTAGATCACCTTCCATCTGGCTGCTTTTGCTTTTGCAGGATAGTGACAGAGGAAAAGCCTAACTGCCTAACTGGTATTCAGTGGGCGCAAGGGTAGGAAAAACTCCAACTCCAGGATGGTGCTAGCTGTTTCACTCAAACTGCAAAAACATACATTTGCATTTCTGAGGTAACTAGAAGCTCGGTTAGCCAGAAACAACAAGAACAACAACAAAAAGAAGGTCTATTATGCTAATAGTTCGGCCATCTAACCTGGACCGGAACACCAAAGGCGGAGGTGTGTCCATATTCATTAAGGATATCCACACGTCCAGGCTAGTTGCTCAACATAATGCAGCCGAGGTTATCCAAGTGCAACTAACTCTGGGCAAAACTGCAATCCAAATTGTAGCTTGCTACAGATCCCCCACCATGCCCCAGGATTCCCACTCCACTTTTCTTGATGTACTGGAAAATATTAGGGTTCAACCAAACACCCTAATATTGGGTGATTTCAACTACCCCACTGTTAACTGGGAAAACTACTCATGTACCAACTCCTTTGCTCAGTGCTTTCTGGAATTCATAAATTCCATTGCCCTGGATCAACTTATTCACACCCCCACCAGGGGCAACAATATCCTACACTTAGTCATTACCAGCATGAGTGACCGGTGTTCCACACCTGAAGTCAACTCCTCATTGGTCAGATCCAACCATAAGCTAATCATCCTAGATATCCACATCCCGCCCCCACCCCCCATTAAGGAAACCATGGTAAAAATTTTCTCCAAAGCCAACTTCATGCTTCTTAAGACATAAGTGGCAAACTTCATGACACCCATGCAGATGGACAATACAGTTATGACTGCTGAATCCTACACAAATGCACTCTATAAGCACTTACACGAGTGCATTGATCATGCTATCCCAAACAGAGCCAAGATGCTATCCTGCAAAAAAAAGGAAGCCAATCTGGTGGTCCCCTGCCATAAACAAACTCTACAACAGAAGGAAGAAATTGTTGCAAAAGAGAGTAAAATCCCATGAGTGGAGGAGCTCCCTGGTCAGCCTCAGCAAGAAGCTGAGGTCCCTTATAAGATCCTCCAAAGCTAGCTATGAAAACAAGATTGTCACTGATTTTAAGGACAACCACAAAGCATTCTATAGCTATGTCAAGAATCTCAATGGCAACACCCAGATCTGCTCTGAGTTACAGCACAATGGCACAAAAATTACAGAACCAACTGATATTGCCAACATCCTGACAGATAGGTTCAGTGCTAACTTTAGACCCCTCTCACCTCCTAAAGGGCCCATATCTATACAGGAAAAATGCAGAGTCCCTGTAATCACAGCTTCACAGGTAAAAGCAGCTCTCTCTAAAGCCAAAAACACAGCATCCATGGGACCAGACAACATCCCAGGCTGTGTTTTACATGAACTTCAGAATTAACTGGCTCCCCACCTAAGCACCATGTTCAATCATAGCCTCACGTCAGGCTTTGTGCCCACTGAATGGTGCACAGCAACAGTTATCCCACTCCACAAAGGGGGAGCCACTACTGATCCTGGGAACTATCGCCCTATTAGCCTGACAAGCATGGTCTGAAAGGCCATGGAACATATCATCATGGAATTCATAAATAAAGATACTCTTCTTCTTTCGGCTTTTTCCCAGTTAGGGGTCGCCACAGTGGATCACTTGTCTGCTCATGATTGGCAGTGGAGTTTTATGGTGTCGAGTTCCCAGCCTGGCGCCCAACCTTCCACAGAAGGCACACATATGCACACATTCACACCTAGGGCCAATTTAGAGTGTCCAATCCACCTACAGCATGTCTTTAGGGTGTGGGAGGAAACCGGAGCACCCAGAGGAAACCCACGCGACCACAGGAAGAACATGCAGACTCCACACAGAAGGCACCCCAGCCGAGGATCGAACTGGAGAACCTCTTGCTGTGAGGCAACAACGCTTACTGCTGCACCACCGTGGCCACCCTCATAAATAAAGATATTGGTAACCTCCAAACTCTGGACCCTACCCAGTTCGGGTTTGTGAAAGGCAGATCTTGCATCCTGAACCTGGTCCACTTCTTTGAGGCAGTCACCAAAGCCGTAGACAAGGATAAGGTGGTTCACACAGCCTATCTTGACCTTGCCAAGGCTTTCGACACCATCCCCTATTCTGGATTTATAGCTAAACTCACTAAACTAGGTATAAATCCCTGTGTCACAAGATGGGTTGCCAACTGGCTCACTGACAGAACCCACACTGTAAAAGTTGCAGACTCCAAATCTGACTTCAAACCAGTGACAAGTGGAGTACCACAGGGTTCAGTCCTGGGACCTGTCCTGTTTGGTATCTACTTCTCTGAAGTACAGGCTAACACAGAAGGCCTCTGGCTTATGAAGTTTTCAGATAACTGCAAACTAGGAGCTATAGTGGAGTCCCCAAATGATGTGAACATCCTACAGAAGGGCCTCACTGAGACAGATGCCTGGTGTCAGAGCCGTGGCATCAAGCTCAATACCAAAATGTGCATTGTTATCCCCTTTTGGTAAATCTCTGTACCCATGAACTACCACATTCTTAACACCAAATGTGTGATAAGAGACCTTGGGACCCAGGTGGACAGTAGTCTCTCCTTTGATAATCACATTGCCACAGTAGTCAGGAAATCCTTCTACATGGCACACCTCATCACAAAAGGGTTCTCATCCAGGAAAAAAGAGGTCATTGTTCCCCTCTACTCGACACTCATTAGACCCATTATAGAGTACAACTCCCCTTTTGGAATGTACCTCAAAAGACATCTGCAGCAGCTGGAAAGGCCACAGAAGTACCTCACAAAGAGAATTACTGACCTCAAACAGATGCCCTACACTTATCGTCTCAAAAAACTCCAGCTTTACTCTGTAGCAAATCGCCTACTCTGAGGTGATCTCTGCCTAAATTATAAAGCTATGTCAAACCCAGAGCTGTTGGACATGTTACACCTAAAGAAATCCCAATCCCTCTGAGCTACATGCTCTAGGGACCTAAACCTTGTCACCACAATAAACAGGTCTTGCTGGAGGGATAGATTTCTGTCCCAGAGACTTCCCATACTCTGGAACAAGCTACCCATCTATGTCAAGCAAAGTTCCTTTTTAACACTATTCAAGAAAAATCTTGATGAGTGGATGGGAAATAGGAAATACACCCCGGGGATCACTTCTGTGGCTCTGCTCGACAGAGGCACAGGAAATTAACTTTCTTGGGTTGGCGTTAGACAGGAACTATGTTGGCTAGGCTTACTTAGGCCGTTGGGCTGATAGCCTAGTACCTACCTATGAACCTATAGGTTCCTGACCCAGAGACTCCCCAGACTCTGGAATAGACCGCCCATATATGTCAAGCAAAGCACCTCTTTGGCCCTCTTCAAAAGGAACCTTGATGATTGGATGGGAGATAGAAAATTCACCCCAGGGATCACGTCAGTCACCCTGCTAGACAGGGGTCCAGGGAAGTAAATACTGTGGGAAGAAAAAGCCAGGGAATTGTTATGGCTAGGCTTGTATAGGCCCTAGGGCCAATAGCCTAGTACCAACCTATGAACCTATGAATGTAATAAATCTTACTTTTTTTCTGGCTACTTGAGCTGTAATTATTTCAGAAAAACATATGTGAGTATTTGTGAGAAATCACAATATTTCTAGTAACTGGGGATCCTTACAGGGCTGAAGACTAGGAGCTCAAATCAATTGTCAAGTCATAACCTTTTTATCTCACCACCTTCTTCATGACTTTAAGCATATGATGAAGCTTTTGATAATCCACTTCTTGTTCTGGGTTATTCACAGCAATTGGAATACTTTGGAGAATGAAAATCCAAACTTGGGGGTGTGAAACTTTGTAAATACTTGGGCTATATGTATCTGTTTTACAGACTGAGTCAGTATAGAAAAATAGGGTCTATATAGTATTAGCGAATGCTTGAAATTGCAAATGCTATATAATCGACAAAAACTACGAAAATACAAAATGTCAAACACATGGATCAGCAATTTTTTTCCCAGAGAAAAAAATCGCTGATACGTTAAAAAAAAACAAAAAAACAAAAACCCAAACACAACATAAAGTGCCCCCTACACCCCCGATGTGGGAGGGGGTTGTGCCCCACACAGCTCTCCTACTTAAATATACCAACTCCGAGATTACACCACAGTGGAGGAAATGGCAAAGTCCCGAAAATGGGCTTTCGGCATTTTGCCATTTCGCGTAAACATGTTCTACGAAACACCATTCGCTTAAATAATAAGAACCTGAAAATATATATTTAGTATTCTTGCATGCAGTCCTGAACTGCCCATTAGTCAGTACCTCTCACTACTTCTGAAAAAATAAATAAATACTAACTGGTTACTGCAATCTCACAATGTTTTTATTCATGGATGTCAGGGCCATGTCTAGTATGTCACTTAGGGTTGATAGCTACCATGCAAATGAACAATAGCTGCCATGCAGATTACATCAGGGGAATATCCAAAACTTGAGACTACATCATCTAGTCTTCCTACCTGCAATAGAAATGTCAGGCCTTGTTTTTTTCTAATTATGTTCCTGTCCAGTGGCAATGCATCCTAAAATTAACTACTGCATTCACCAAGCATAGGTAAACTAGGAACAGTGCAGTATATGTATTAAATAAAAGTATGGGGTACTGAGGTTTACTGTCATGCTCTACACTAATGAAAATGCTAAATAAATAAATTATGCAGTGGATGCCAAAATGAACTTGTGGTAGAATATTTGTCTCTAGGGTTCTATGAATTAAGCACTTCAGTAACTGGATAGTTAGAGTAGCTTACAGTGAAAGAAAATGCCCATGATTTCCATGATTGTCCCTCATTATACCACTGAATTTTGTTCTGTGGCTCACAGACATAGTGATTTTGTAAACAAAGTACTTATAACTGCTGTCACTAAATAATGTTAGTCACTGTGCTTACATGCTTGATATTCTTCAAAACATGCAATTTAAAAAAAAAGCTGGTAATTCTGTTAACTTTCTAACTCACTGAATGTGATTACTTGTAACTGTTTTCCTGATATTGTTTTTTATGATTATTTGCCCAAGATTTTAAGATTATTTATTTCCTGTTTTCTTTTCTTTTTTTCCCCTCTAGTAGAACTGCCCAAGGGCATGCTAATGCCGAAACTGGTCTAATATTTTGTCTGTAGTGTTTTATACACTATTATTTGGAGCTGCCACTATTATGTGGTGCTGGCCATTTTTGCCTTTCTAAACAAAAATCATCCATAAGGAAATAAATTTAGTTGTACTTTTTTGTTTCAAGGATGAAATTAGTTGTATCCAAGACTTAATGCTGAAAGTTAATCAAATAGCAGTGCACAACTGACACAGACAAATAGATGTAGTGATACATAAATTATATCTAGAAATAGTACCTTCCTCCCTGCACCACATTAAAAAGGTAGTCAGTTTCTGTGTATCCCTGTCTGGTACTAAATTGGGATGAAAATTAAGGACCAACTGGCCAAAATTATATATCTCAAGTTGCTGCTGTCATGTGTATGTTTGCATGGCATGTCACCACACCCCTTTCTGCAAAAGGCAGTCACCTTCTGTGCATCCCTCTGATGTCGGACTTGTACAAAACTGGAAAAAAATAGAACATATTTGCTGTCAAGCATACATAAATAAAAATCTTATGTACCATCCGCAAAAGAGCTGTATATTCATCTGATGTTTGATTGTGAGGGAAATAAAAATAAGTACAGTAATGTTTTTAACTTGTTACTTATAAACAGTGCAGTCCTCCTTTACAAGCTGTGCACCTCCTGAAGCATGTGAGGAAAGTTAAAGGAATAATGACCACACTGTACCCAGCCCAACACAAGAGCAGTGACATCTGAGGTTTAGGAGGAAAGCAAAATAAATGACGACATTGTCCCCAGCTCCCCATACACGCTACATTGGCCTTCTATATAAACCTCTGAGCAGGGTTGGTTTTAGACTAGTTGGGATTCAGGGCAGAGGCCACAATTAAGCTATGTCAAAATCGACTTATACAGCCTTGGTGTGTGGAGGGGCCACAAGCCTCCAGAAGCTGCGAAGTTCTGAAAGTTCTATGGTACATTTTATGTCCTATAGTTTTGAAAGAGGACTTAAACTGAGCAAATTGCAAAAGGGTTAGTTACTTTCATCCAGACTAACTCCATCTCCAAGAGGGAGTTATAGACACTTCTATGTAAAATTCAGATGTCTCCTTGTTATAGAAGATGATGGCCATGTAATGTATTTCAGTCACACAGTTGCCATGCATTAAACGTACTCTAAGTTATTTCACACATATCACATTAGTCCCACAAAGCCAGAATAATGAGCAAGTAACAGTAGGCAGCTAGTCATGTTCATTCAAAGACATCCTTAACAATTAGCTACTTTTGTCTGTGCATAAATCAGATGTACATTTCAATAGTCCATCTTACTTTGCACAAATATACATTAGTTCTGAAAACCAGAGAGACTGCTTAAACTGAACAAAGAACAAGATGGTCACTTTCAACAGACAGCTCCAAACACCACTCATCAGTTAGTGCAACTTGAGATGAGTGTGATAAAACAATTACAACTATGTACTGTATTGTATTTTAGCTCTGTCAACTTTCATGCAAACAATAACCAAACATTAAGGTATTCCAGGTTGCTTCACAGAAATCACTTTAATTTTCAAATGCACACAAGTCCTCTGAAACCAAACAGCGACTGTTTAAACTGAGAAAACAAGATGCTTTCTATGGGCAGTCTCTTCCTAGAAGATATAGCTAAAAATGACTGTATTTGAAAAAAAGTACTTTAAACTCCACCTCCACCCCCCTCTAGTCAGTCAGACCCTCCTTTACTTTAATATTTGGAAAGTCAGTATAATGTTCACTGGGGGGAGTTCTGCTCCCCTGCACCCCTCAACCATAGGACTAAAAGTATGTTAGTAACAATTGATTTTGCATATATGAAGGGAGTGCTGGGGGGGGGGCAGAAGTCCCCTTACTGCATATGGGTGTTCCTCTCTCACCATCAGTCATCTAAAGTCACTCCCAGATCTGTGAAAAAATGGTGTGGGGTGTTTTACATTATTTATGCCTTGTACTTCAGCTTTTCTCATTGGAAACAGTAGTCACACAGTAAAGTATTCCAACTTGCTTCACATAAATCACAGTAATCCTGTAAATATACAGTAATTCTGCAAAGCCAAATAGTGACAGTTTAAACTGAGAAAACAGCAATAAAGTCAGTTGCTGTCTAACCACATCTCCTCAACAGTTACAGGTAAATATGACAGCATGCATTGTATTTAAGCTTTGCTTCATGAAAACAGTAGGCACACATTAAAGTTGCTTCACATAAATCACAGTATTCTAAACAAGCGCAGCAATCTTACAAATCTAGGCAGTGTTTTTTAAACTGAGAAAACAAGAGGGTTACTTAGTTTCTACAAACAGCTCCCCAACAATTATAACTAAACACGACTACCTTTGATTGTATTGCAGCTTTGTTCCATGGATATAGTAGCTACATATTGAGGTATTCCAAGTTCTTTCACACAAATGAATGTACTCCTGTAAATCCAGAATAATGAGCAAAATGCAGCCTTTAGTCTTATTCCCTGGAAGACAGGTCAGCATTTTATGTAGAACAACAGGTTTTGCATCAACAACCATTTTCTAAGAAGAACATAACTGCCATGTTTGGCATTTTTGATTGACTGTAACCCTCTGTGGTTTACAAGAATAAAAAATAAGAGGGACATGCCTCTTAATTTCTCAGCACAAGAAATCAGGACAAAGTTAAAAATAATGTCAGAGAGGGGCAACATATCTAGAAGAACAGCTGTGCCCCAGTAACAAAAAAGAAAAAAAAACATACTCTTAACCTCAAACCATCACAGAGCTTCTCTTTGCAACAGGCTCTCACTTTTGAATTTGTTGACTTCTTCCTCTGTACCACCCACAACTTATCTGATTCATTATCTATGCTAGTCATGGGCAGGACAAATAGGAGGCCAACAAATGGAATGGCAAAAACTACACAACATCCCCCCTAGGGTGCCACTCTCATTGCTCTAGCAGGGGCACTTTTCCATTATTTACTTAGTTTTTGTAAAGAAACCTTTTCTTTAGTACTAAAATATACGAATAAATACTGAAAAAATGTCCCTTTAAGAATGATGGCCTATGCTGGGTATGGTTATACTATACACATGGGGATAGTTGAATACTACAGTAATGATTTCATAATACCACTTATTAGTCTTGGCATGTACTAAACTGCTCACTGAACTCTAATATCCTTGTCTTTGATAAGCATACTTAGGGGTGCAATTTACTTACTGAAAATCCCCAGCAAAACAGCAAAGCAGGTGGTATCAGTTATGAATATGCTTAGATTGAGGTTTCAGAATCTCTAGGCAAATTCTTATGTGGTGTTAAATTTTGGTCTTGAATTCTTATAGAAAACTGCATCCCCATAATCTTTATTTCTGAATGTTTACCTGAGAATAGAGTCCCTTATTAGTTAAGTTGGCCATGAACTCTTTATCTTTCAAAAGCTAGAGATGCTCTTTACTGTCACCCTTATTGAAATTATTTTTCAATTAATGTTTAGATGCCATTATCTAGACTTTTACTTTCCTTTTATGCTTACAGTTTAACTGAAACTTAATTTATAATTAGAGTTACTGGAAGCTGCATTACTGAAAACAGATGACCTTTCTGACTTCTATGTCAATTTGAAGCTGTTCTCTTTTTCCAGACTGCCTGAACATATAGTATGGCATACTTCCATTTTTTTGATAAATTGCATTGTCAGATCTTCTGCACCTGGTAATCACAATCCAGTTTTCTTTGTTTCTGGGTTGTCATAGTGCCTGTGTTTTATAATAGGACATTTTCAAAAGTACACTAGGTGTCCTTTACTAACAAGTTTAATATGCACCCCTTTCAGATGAAATACATTTTTTACATTACGGATGGATGGTATGTCTACTGTAAGGCATATAATGTGAGCGAAAACCTCTGCAAAAATATCTTGAAAATAAAATTCATTGGATAAACCTGCTGACTGTTTTATTTTATTATCATGAACTTATGTGCTAAATTAAAAGAGAATTTTTACACTGACGGCACACTTCTAGGTATGATTTTTAATTTTCAAAAGTAGTTTATAATTCCAGGATTTTCCAGTCATTCTCTAATACATAGTATTTTTTTACACAGATCTGTTTTTCATAGCAGAGCAGGTTGGAAGAATCATTTCAGTATGCTAACCACATAGATAGGCCCAAGTTTGGGGGTGTAGGAAAAGGCTTCAAGAAAATTAAGCCACTGGGTTAAGCTGTAACAATTTCTATTGCAATCGTTTATGATTAGAATCTATTTTCCCTGGACTCGATGATCATGAGATACTGATATTCACAGTACTACCTCACCTCTAACAATTTCCAGTACAAAATGAAGAAAGAGGAGATCCGGTAAGGCCGTCATGTAGCATCTTCGCTTGTTTGTCTATATTACTGTTAGCAATGTTTTCAGTAGGAAGACCTGAAGAAGACTCCGAATAGACAAAGAATAGACAGGCAAGCAAATAAACAAATAAACAAATGAGTCAACTAGAGTTATATTGTCACTGGAGATTTGCAAGTAAAATAACTGGCAGACCAAGGTTTTTGGATTTACAGTAAAACCAATTTGACTGGCCATGGGGCCACTTCTGGGGCATCATGTGAGCTACTGTCTGTTGGCCACTAGCCTGCATATGAGTGATCTACCTGGTGATGAGTATTTGTTACTGACTACCGGATCAAAACACACATCTAGTTAGCAAAGTTCTATAAGTAGTAATGCAATAGTGCAAATAGTGGGACATTCTTTCTTCAGGTGATTAACCTAGATGTTCCTTATAGGCTGCTTGCAATGTATGATTCTTTTTAAATCTACATGTGAGATAATCTGAATTATACAATGACTGCCCATTAATATTGAAAAATGAGCATGCTGATTGGTCAGCCCAACCAGCATGCCCGTTGTAGATCCGAGAATATACCAACGGAAAAATGTCTGGTCACCTGGAATTTTTTCATTAGTATATCTCATAATTGTAAAGTCAGCCCCAGTGAAACAGTTGGCCCACAGCATAGACCACTAGTTGCCACAGTCAGCTGAAAGCAGTGGTCAGAGAAGGCCCTAAGGTCAACAGACACCAGGCTGAAGACCTGGAAGTTGACTGGAGAGAAAGTACAACAGTTCAAGGAATTACTCAGGGCTCTAACACCTCAAGAAGAGGAGGAAATAGGTGGAGTTGAAGAAGAATGGCAGCACCTAAAAACAGCGGGTGTGAGGACTACAGAAAAGATATGTGGCCGAGCCAGGTATGGAAATAAGATACATAAGGAAAGCTGGGTGGTGGAATGCAGAAGTGCAAGAAGTAATCAAAAGAAAGAAGGAGTGCAGGAAGAAGTGGGAGGCAGAAAAGACTGAACAGGCTAGGAAGGACACAAAGAAGCTAAGAAAGAAGTTGCAATAGCAAAGGATAGGGCATCAGAGGCACTCTATCAGCTTCTGGAAAGTGACTCAGTGAGGTGCACAAAGAAACTATATCAGGTTGCAAGGCAAAGACAGAAAGATAAGGAAGATAGTCAGACACCCTTTATAAGGGATGCCAGCAACAACCTGCTCACCAACCCAGAGGACATCAAAGGCAGATGGAGGGAGTATTTCCAGCAGCTTCTGAATGAAGAAAACCCCACAGAAGCTGTACTGCCCCAGAAACAGCCTACAATTAGAGAAGAAGAGGAGCCCACCCTAGAAGACGTAAGAACAGCACTAAGGAAGATGAAGTCAGGGAAAGCAGCAGGCTCAGATGAGGTCACAGCATATATGATAAAGATGCTGGGTGAGATAGGGGAGAAATGGCTCCTGAGGGTACTAATAGCAGTGTGGAGAGAAAGGCGTATCCCAGATGACTGGAGAATAAGCATACTCGTGCCAGTGTACAAGAACAAAGGGGACATCCACAACTGTGGGCAGTACAGAGGCATCAAACTCCTATCACATTGCATGAAAGTTCTGGAGAGGGTGATTGATAAACAGATACGGACAGTAGTAGAATGTAAGATGGGAGATGAGCAGTTTGGATTCAGATCAGGATGTAGCACAATTGACCTGATGTTTGCATTGAGACAGATAGTTGAGAAGAAGCTAGAGATGAGGAAAGAGTCCAACTGAGCATTCCTAGACTTGGAGAAGGCATATGACAAGGTCCCAAGAAAGCTGATTTGGGTAGTACTGTGGTGGTTTGAAGCCCCAGAGAAACATTGGTAGAATTAGTGCAGGCTATGTACAAGGATGCAATGACTCAAGTACGAACAGTGTCCGGCCTCACAAAGGGGTTTCCAGTGGGTGTAGGTGTACATCAGGGTTCAGCTCTGAGCCCACTGCTGTTCATACTGGTGATGGGCTATATTGGCAAACAAGTTGGAGGGGACGGATCAACAAAACTGCTGTATGCAGATGATGTGGCAGTACAGGCAGAGTCTGAGCTAGAACTTCAGCAAAGGATAGGAGAATGGAATGCAAATCTGAAGGCACATGGGATGAAACTAAGTACAGATAAGATATCGGCAATGGCAGCAAATTGAGGAAATCAGAAGAAGCTGAGAACAGAGATGGAAAGGAAGATATTGGAACAGGTAAACAGCTTCAAGTATCTGGGAGGAATAGTTGAGGAGAAAGGTAGTCCGAATGAAGAGGTCAAAGCTAGAATCAGAGGGGTTGCAGCCAACTGGCATAGAGTATCATGTGTAGTCTATGACAGAAGAATGCCAAAGAAGCTGAAAAGTAAGGTGTACAAAACAGTGGTGCGACCACTACTACTGTATGGTACAGAAACCTGGGCAGTAAAGGCAGAACAGTTGAAGAAGCTAGAGGTATGGAAATGAAGTGCCTGAGAAAGGTAATAGGATGCACACTGTGGGACAGACGAAGAAATGAGGACATAAGAGCAGAAGCCAAAGTAGCTCCAATTGCAGAAAAGATAAAACAGAACAGATTACGGTGGTCTGGGCACATGTGCAGAAAAGCAGAAGACAATCTGATGAGGAAGATTTGGGACAGACAAGAAGAAGGTAAGAGGAAGCGAGGACGTTCAGCAAAGAGGTAGATGGATTGTGTGAAAGAAGATTTGCGACAGTCAGGCATGAGCGTTGAAGAAGGCAGGAGTGTGACACTGAATTGAGAGAGTTGATATGATACCCTGACCCCATGTAGAAAAATGGGAAAAAGGGGGCTGATGATGATGATGATAATGATGAATAGCAATAACCGATTCCGTGGTGTGGTATATTGAAATCTACCCACTGTTGGCTTTATTTAATCACTTGGGCTTCGCCCTTGTGATTAAACCACCCCAACCATGAGTAAATCTTGAATATACCACACCAACGTTGTCGGTTATTGCTTAAATATAACATTTTAAGATTACTATGATACAGTGAAACTTGAAATCTAATGATCCTTACAGCCCACTTTGCACTCTTCATATGCCAATTATGTGTTATACTTCTTTTGTTTTCACCATCATAAAATTAAGAACTTGCTGTTTTTGTACTAATATTTCTGACATTGTAATTCATTTTGGGGAGCAAGTTATGTCGAATGGGTAAGGTTTATTATCTTGCCTCATTCTCTCTTTAAATTGTTCTGTTTTGCTAGTTTACTTGGCAGAACTATATAACAAAAGACAAACTGGGGAAAAACCGGCAGAAAAACTGACGAAAAGAAATCAGAGAGCGGCAGTCCTAAATACAACCAAAAAGTCACTCGATACACCAGGTGCTTCTGAAACAACTTTTTTAACGCAAGTTTATTGTTTAAAATAATAGCGTTTTCGCTGTCAAACCACAAGGCAGCTTCTTCAGAAAAGGAATTACACAGTTTGGCGCCAAGGCTTGCATTTAAAAACAAAGCGTGTCATAATGACATCACTACTACATATTCAATTTAATTTAAAAATGCATTGAAGTGTTACAAAAATGAATCAATTCCAATGGGCGACAACTGCACTAAACTCATGAAGTTACTGCTTAAAAGCAATATGATAACACATGTATACAAATGTGTGAAAACGCAACATTGTATAATGTCACAAAAGTGGGACTAAGCATTTAAAAACAAGAAGTTTTGTTGTATTGGCTGATAAAAGTATTCAAAACCAAAAACCGGGTTGTTCAACAAGTAACAGCCACAGTGAAAATCACTTACAAACAATAAAATAAACAATATATTATGTTATAAATTTGTAAAATCATATCGTTAAATAAAAGAATAATAAAAAATAAAAATATATAGTAATAAAGTGATCTTAAACTATATAATATTATCAGGAACAAGTAACCCCTCAAAAGTAAAAAATAAATGTAAAAAGTAATAATAATGATAATAAATGCGTATAAAGCATCTAGTGGATCCTATATTATAATGATACTGATCTAAACAAAAAATCTCTATTTGATGTAACTTCTCATTTTTAATAAAACTGAGATGTTACAATTCTCATTAAGCCCAGGGTGGTGAAAGGCATTAAGTCTAATCTGCCATTCCAGTTCATGTAGTTCAAGTAACAAAGACAGGGGGCCCCCTCTGATACTTGGTGGTACATGGTCTATTCCCATAAAAGAAAATTTGTGGTCAGGGAATTTTTCTATATGCCTAACTAGGGCGTTTTCCTGTTTGTTTGTCCTAATGGCATGATCCGTCTTGCCGATATAAAAGGCGGGACAACTATGGCAGAAAGCTCCGTAAATCACTGATTTTGTGTTACAATTGATTGTATGTCTTATCTGGTATTTGCTATCATTCACTGTGAAAGAAGTCCCTGATTTCACACAATGACACCAATTGCAAGAACCACATGTTAAGGACCCTTTAAGTCTTGTGAAGCTGGGTTCATGTCCAACTTGCATAAGTTCTTTTAGGTTCCTTCCTTTTCTAAAAACGACCCTAGGAAATGGGCCCAATTTTTCGAACAAATCAATGTCATTCCTAATTAGGTCCCAATTCTTGTTTAAAATTTTGCAGATTCTCCCTGTGTCATTGCTGAAAACAGTGATGAAACTGGACACTAAATTATGTTTAACCAAGAGTTCAGATGTAATGTTGATGTGTGGTAGAGGTTGATCAACGCTTTCTTGTGTCTGTTCAATGAGGTTCACTGATTGATCTACTTTAAGTTTAAGAAGAGGTTTAAAAATACCTCTAGCAAATGATTTCCTCTATCAATGTGGTTGGATATCCTCTATTTAAGAATTGACTCTTAAGAAACAGACATTCTTCATTAAAGGCTGAATCAGAGTTACACATACGTACTGCTCTAACAAACTGGCCTTTAACTGTGGCCCTCTTTTGTTTCAAAGGATGTTGACTAGAGTAGTGTAGAAGGGAATTACAGTGTGTAGGTTTCCTAAATACTTTGGAAAAGTACATACTAACATTGTCGTCTTTGTTAAGCTTAACGTCCAAGTAATCAATGACTTTATCTGAAAAAGTTGACGTGAATTTCAGAAAGGTGGTAGTACAGTTCATAAAGTCTACTAAGGAATCCGCTTCATTTTTATTTCCTTTAAACAGGATGAAAATGTCATCCAGATAACGAGTGTAAAAGTGTATCTGTTCCTTAAAAGAAGGGTTTGATAAGATGTACTTGGATTCCCAGAAGGCCATGAAAATATTAGCCACACTGGCTCCACAAGGGGAGCCCATGGCTATGCCCTGTTTCTGTAAGAAAATTTTTTCATTAAAAATGAAAAAATTGGAATCAAGGACAATGTCAAGTAGTTCTGTGACTATACTAATTTCATTATGTGTGGCACCCAGATCTTTTAGTTTAAGACCCACCCACTCGGTAGCTTCCTGATGCGGTATTGATGTGTATAAGTCAACCACATCTATTGTGAGAAAGTTGTATTCAGGGTTGTAGCCAATACTATCAATACTACTCAGGAAGGTCCATGAATCTTTACAGATGGAAGGAATGTTTTTTAAATACTTTAACAAGATGTGGTCAATCAATTTAGAACTATTATACGTCATGGAAAATCTACCATCTATTAAAGCCCTCATGGGTGGGTTCTCCAAGTTCTTATGTATCTTAGGGATGCCAAACATCATAGGGACTTTTGGGAAGACTATGTCTAAAAAGTTGTACAGTTCCAAATCAATTCTACCTTCTAGATACATGTCCCTGAGGTAGCCCCTAATTTTCCTATGTTCACCATTCATTTCACTGACAGAAGAAGGGCAATACGCTGGTGTATTCAAGACAGAAAGCATTTTTTCGTTGTACATACTGTTGTTGAATATTACCAGTCCACCCCCTTTATCGGGTTTGATTACCCTGACTGGTAAAAGTTTGAAGTCAGACAGTGCCCTTCTCTGTTCCATAGTAATATTATGATGTAAATAAGTCTTTGGTACATTATTTGAGTTGGACAAATCTCTAATATCTAATTCACAAATGTTTTCGAAGACCTTTAACCCAGGGTGTAATGGGGGGTTGAAGGTACTCGGGACTTTCAACTCAATTCTGGGTAAAACAATGGAATTATTAAATAATACATCCAAGTTCAACTTCCTGGTGTAACATTTTAAGTCCAGGATGGTTTTAGTGATATCACATCCAGAACTAGGCACAAAAGTGTTACCTCGGGACATGATTTCAATGAGTTCTGGTGAAAGCATAATGTCCGAGAAATTGTATATTTTAAAGTCACCTTTGTGGTTAACTTGTATACGTAAAGCTGAACTCACACTATCGGCACATTCAAAATTAGTGTGCGTCGAAGTTAGTTGTTCCGAGTTCTGCTCCTCGTCTGATATGGACGTTGAGGTAGTTGTCCTAAAAAATTGTTGTTATTATTACCAAAGTTGGAACTGGAATTGTTGTTTCTGGATTTAGCATTGTTGTTAGAAAACTTTCCATTTTGCCTATCAGATCTCTTAGTGTTGGCTCCATGTTGGTTCATGTCAACAGGTTGGTTACCTGAAGTAGAAGGGACCACATCAGAGTCAAACCTGTCAAGGCTATCAATTCCAGTAGTGGACGCAGACTGTAATTTAGGGAATGCGCGTTGATGACTGTAAGCGTCCCTATCCCTATTTAATTTTTTGACTTTATTCTGCTTTAATTTAGACATGAGCCCTTCAATGCTTATGAAAGTCCGGTCATAATCAACTTTAAAACGCAAAAAATTGATGTCCATTTTGATAATATTGTCAAGCAGTTTGATTTCATCTGTCAAAAAGTTAATATTGAGGGAATAATGCTTTATTAACAGTTCCAAAAGTTGTGCACCTTGTCTTGAAAAAAGTGTAACCAAATCAGACAAAAAATCTGGCCCTTGAATCAAGCCTGAAGGGGTAAAAGAAGAACGAAGACCTTTGGGTACTATATTCTCACTGAGACATTGCTGGAAGTAAGAAACTTCCAGCTGTAGTTTCTTTAATTTAACCATTTTGACATCAAGTTGTTTTAGATTGTTTAAAATGGTATCGAAAGAGTTGGACTCACCACAAGAAGCCATACCAGTCACGCTTCAAGATTGTTAATCCACTGGGAGATCGATGGAACGCCAATAAGCTCCCTGCTGTTATCGTTGGTTCTCTGTTGTTCTCCAGACATCAGAAGTCTATCTCCGCCTTCTGGAACGGGCAGTACCGGTGCGCCGACTTGTTCACCCTGATCCAAGGTGTTCAAAATAGGTGGGCCACTTGGAAAGCGCTGGCCGGCTGGAATGCTGTTCAAAAAAGAGTTAGTAGGATTGCTGGTCTCAAAAGCATCCATCCGATTGTTCAATGCATCTATTTTCTGTGAAAGCATCAGAAGCAACCTGTTTGTATCAGAACTAGAGTTCTGAAGAATGTCATCCGATTGTACACCTTCTGACTGGAAGATTAGAGGTGTACTAGGACTGCTCATACTCCCCGTAGCCATAAACCAAAGACAAACTGGGGAAAAACCGGCAAAAAAACTAACGAAAAAATCAGAGAGCAGCAGTCCTTAATACAACCTAAAAGTCACTCGATACACCAGATACTTCTGAAATAACTATTTTAACGCAACTATATAACAAACAGATTTGACTTTCACAAGAAAGGAAAAACATTAACAGGAAGTAAGTTTGCAACCCTGGAAATTGCCTTTTTATGTCAGAATATGTATAGTATGACATTTTAGGAATAATGAATGCCAAGGTGGTTGATTCAGAAATATGACTTGTTTTCAGCTACAATACATCCTCTTCAGGTCCAGTCTCCCCTACCCACTCACACATACACCTGGAAAAATAATTATTCTAAACATACTTTTTAATAATTTAGTGTCCATTGAAGTCCACCTACACTGATCTACAATACGCTGTCTGTTCTTCATTTCTTACACCACTAAAACACATGCAAATACAACCTACAGCAGCTTTCAGTAGTCATTTCAGCTGTCTAGTACCCATAAAGAATTGACAACACTCTTCTTGTCTATTACAGATTCAAATGTGTAGTAAATCAGCTGTACAGATATTTATTTTGTATTTAGCCTTGCTCTTCTTTGCTTCATCAGTTGCTTAAGCAGAGTTGGAATTAACCTGCAACTTGTTTTATTTCACAGCATCATAAATACTAAAATTAACATTTGCAACTGGTACCTTCTTAACTTTATCAACATTCCACTGTTATGCAGTAATATAGCCTACTTCCACTGTAGTCACAGTATTATATAACTCAGAGCTGTTATTACAATGCTGACAGCATCTACCGTGGTTTCATGCCTGTGAGCTTCTAGTCTGGTAGCATTTACTGGTCCATTATAAATAAATAACCCAGAAATCACATACCCCTTACCCCCAAACACACACACACACACACACACACACACACACACACACACACACACACACACACACACACACACACACACACACACACACACACACACACACACACACACACACACAGTCACACACACACACACACTCACACACACACACACACATAGCACACAGGTTGAAGCCATTCCTTTGCTAAACACATTTTTTTCTTTCAAATGCTGCAAAAGAGACACTCAAAAATGTAATTTAAATATGTTGTTCAGTGACCTACCATACTCTTGGCCAGTCAGAACACAACCTAGTCTTTCTCCTAAAACTGCAACAGAAAACAAACTCAGGAAGTTCTAAACCAATTAAGAAACTCATAATAAATTCTTTCAAATACATCCCTAAGATATGGTATGATATGAAAGTGTCTAAGGATCCCATGAAAGCTCAGTCATTACCTGTATGTCTAACTGTCTTCTAAACTCATGTTTTGGTGAGGGACATGGTGATTGTGAGTTGAGTAGGGAAATCAATTTTCATAACTCGAAGAACTTCCCCTATATAATCTTGTAAGATATCTGGGCATCCCCATGAAAATTAATCCCCCCCCAGTGAACTTGGCTGCCAATCAAAGAACCTTATTTAAACATGGCATAATCATGGTGTCATCTTTTTATTTATTGCCCTAATCTTATAACCACAGGTGAGTGTGGGGATATAGTCTGGCCGGTAGACTTCAAGCTTCATCATGCAATTCAAGTCTTCTTTCACTACCACAGTCCAGTACAATTCCTGCAGTACTGTTGCCTCTGCACCCATCCTTTGGCCAGTCTTCCAGTCCTGGCTACCCTCATTCATGAAGAAGATCCAATATTTATTATTTATTTATTTACATTTGTTAACCATGTAGTGTCTGACTGGGAAAGAAGCCCGTTTTCAGCAGAGACCCGGAGAGAAAAGCTCCAGTAAAGTACAATTATTTATGAGTCCAACATATTATGAACATGAATATTATCAAAAAATGCAAATTAACAAAATACAATGAGAACAAAGAATAAAAAATGTAGTCTTGTAAACCAGTATTATCAAAAATGCAATTAAAAAAACATAAGAACATTTAGTCAAAAATCCGAACAGTATAATGTAGAATAGCGATAAACATACTCCATCAGAAATATGCAATTCAGAGTTCAAAATGGATAAAAAAATGGGAGTAAAAGTGGTAGCTGTTTAAAGGAGCTGAAGAGAGGTATGTGAGAAGGGGTTGTGAGGTAATAGGAGAAGGATGCTAGCCAAGAGCAATACACGGGCAAAGCCAGTTGCTATTGAGATACCCATTTAGGCTTTTTTTTAAAATGAGGACATGTTGGGATCATTTTGGATGTGCTTAGGAAGAATATTCCAGTACTTGGCTATTTTATGGGAATAGAGGGAGTTGTTGTGATAGTTGTGGGACTGGGTAACTCTTAGCATTAGCCTGTCAGAGGACCTAAGGGGCCTCCAGTTAAAGTTAGGTTGGATCAGGCTGAGAGTGCAGGACAATTACTGGGGTTGCAGATGATATTATGGGCAAAGTTCATTTGGTTTAGTGTTAACAGGTTGGTAAGTTCCAGCCAATTGAGCTGTTGAAGAGTGGAGCAATAGTGAGTTTTATGGGGAGGCTTGGTGGTGAACAGCTATTTTGTTATAGCAGGACTCTAGGTTATTAAGGTCAGCCTTGCATAGGTTTGTGATGATATTGGAACAGTAGAGGAGAGTAGATAGTAAGTGAGATCTAGCTGTGGCTGGTCTGGCTTTGTGTGTAAGGAACGGTTTGGCCCTATAGAGGGCTCCAAGTTGGTGTGGGCATTTTTAGTTGTTAGGGAAATGTGTATATCAAATTTTAGTCTATCATCTATGGTAGCTCCTAGAAGCTTGGTCTGATTTGTAAGTTCAATTTTTGTACCATTAGAGGAATGAATATAGAGAGAGGTAAGGAGCTGAGCTTGCATGATCTGTTTATAGAAATCATTAACTTAGTCTTGTTTGGGTTTATGATGAGTTGATGACTGGAGAGATAATTTTCAATGTCCTGGAAAGACTTTTGCATTTTCTGTTGAAGTTCTTGAAGGGAAGGAAATGAGCAGATAAGAGAGAAATCACTTGCATATTGGATGATAGTGGCAAGTTGGGTGGTAGAATTAAGGTTTTGCCAAATATGACAAAGAGGAGGGGGCCAAGTATGGATCCTTGGGGTACCCCAGTGGATACCGGTAGTAGTGGAGGGATGTTGTTCTCCCATTTTGTAGCCTGTTGTCGGATGGACAAATTGCTGTGGAACCATGTTACGGTTGATGAGTTGAAATTATAATGTGCAAGTTTATTGAGTAGTAGTTGGTGGGATACAGTGTCAAAGGCTTTTGACATATACAGGAAAATTGCTGAGACTAGCTGTCCTTCATTTCTGAGGTGATAAATAATATCAACAAAGATTATTAGTGATATTACATAGCGACATATGAAACTGCATACTAGGACAAGGAATGACCATGAGCTAGATGAGGTAAAACTCTTCTCAACTGAGACCAGCAGAGATAGATCATGTGATAGAGATGTGAAGGGGCCATTCTGAGCAGATAAGGACAGAGAGAGGGAAGGAGGGGTCAGAAACTATAGATTGTAGTGGCCAATTACTCTCTGAATCTCCAAATGTATTTTTTCATGGAGAAGGTTGTGGAATGCGTGGTGGAGAGAAAATTCACAGGACCATACAAGAGGATATTAGACAGGTGAAACAAGAGTAAGGAGATGGTAGGAATGGAAGGGAAGTAGAATGATAGGTCATTGTCTCCTTTTGCAGTCAATCGAATGTAATGTGATTTGTGCGTATCACAAGGGGAGGAGCCCTAAAAGTTTATAACATTCTTGAAGTACAAAAGGAATAATGAGTGAGTATTTCAATAATAAAACAAATGCTTAAGAGTTCTTTGAGCTTAGAGTGAATATGCCATTGATTTGTCATTTGATTTTTATATTGCATGAGAACTCATATATCCTATTGATACATTTCAATAGACTATATGATGTAGCATCATTCATTAGTGTGAGGCAGAACTGTAAGTGGTAGAACAAATGATCAGGGAAAGTGAAGATTACTGAGAGAATACAACTTAACATTAAGTGATAGATCTGTACATGCCACGGTAACTGAAACTAACTATTCACAGTTGGAGCTGATTGTGCATAGATTGGTTTTAAGAAGGAAAGTTGAAAATAAATAACAAAATAAAAGTGTGGCTATAAGCATGATAAAAAGAAAAGTCTTGCATTTTAATCAAGTTTGTAGACATCATGGCAGAAGGAATAATTTTGCTAAAGAGTGTAAATAAAATGAAGAAATTCACAGTAAAAAAATGCATGTATTAGAAGGCAGTCAAGAAACAGAGATATCTGTTTTCATGATTTGTGTTGAGAATCTGCCCAGTGGGAACAGTATAGAAGGTAAAAATGTAGAACCACTGAAACCAAAAAGTGAGTTGGAAATTTGGGAAAGAACAATTTAAAATTAATAACCAATTTTTTTTTTAGATTAGACCTGACACAGAGTATACTGTTATATCTGTTCAGGCATTCAATGCACTAGGTAAGAGAGGGCAGCCTGATACAGTTGTGCATCGCTTAGTTAATCAGGGCATCATTTAAACTGAATAGGTCAAAAAGTGTTTATGTATGAATATAAGAATAAGAAATATAGCATTCTATTCCAGATTGCAGATGTTGTGAAGGTGCAATCTACATTTGATCATTAATCCCGTAAGAATCTTGACCAAAAGAATAGAATTCACCATGTGAATGCAGCACTGAAGTATGGATCACAAAATTTTAGTCAGATGATTTACTTAGCATTTCAAATATTGATTGGCCGTCTTGGCTGAGTGCAAGAAATGCATGGTGTTTAGACAGATCATACAGTGCAAAACAGAGTGCACACTCCATTAGACATTCTATCAACATTGTGAGCTAGAACTGAAAAAGAGGTAAATTACATGGGAGAACTGCATGTGATTCAGAAACAGAGTGCACAACATGGCTATTACAGTGAGGCAATTCAAACAAATGTAACTCCACACAGATAAATATCTATATTAGTATAGCTCCAGAAAACTTGAATAAAGAAAGCTATTAAAAGTAGCATTATCAATTGTGTGCCACCAGAGGAGTGTCTGTTGTGCCAGAAAGCATTTTTCTGCAATTGATGCAGATCAGGGATGTTGGCAAACAAAGTTTGATAAGGAAAGTTCTTTGCTGCATACTTCTTAAATGGTTAAGAAATAAAACTCCCACACTTAATCATGCCCCTTTACAGGTAGATGGCAATCAGAATGGTATTGGTTCAATGATCCTGCAGGAAGGTAAGACAGTTCCTTGTGAATTAAGAGAGTTTGCAGAATGCCAGAGTGTATATTATGCTCAAATTAAACAGAGATACTTAGCATAGTGTAGGGATGTAAAATGTTTAATTTAATTTAATTTATTAATTTGTTAATCAAGTAGTTGAACTGGTTCTCAGACCCTTTTCAGCCATGACCTGTGACGAAAACCTGCCTCTGACCCTTGCTGCAGTAACTTACTCATATGTGATGACCCTAGACATATCTCTGACCCACCCCCAAGTGCCTTACTCTGGTATAGGTATATATTGATAAAGATTAGTGTGTATACATGTTAGGGACATAATAAGAGAAAGGGTCAGTAACCTTGTGCTTTATTTACTGACTCGTTGGAAGATATAATTGATGTATGTAGCCCAAATGCATTCTTGTACAAGATAACTTATAGCTTTGTGTTTTTTTAATACAAACCGGTCAGGTACACACACCATTTTAATATAAATATCCCTATTAAGAGAGAATCATGATTTTTAAGCATAAAGAAGCACAGATCTGCTTTTTTATAATTTCCTTCTACCTGATGGCCACCAGCCAACCTTCTATTGACCCATTTATTCATCTCAGGCAAGAGAAATTTCCAGCCTATTTGAGTTTTGTGATGTGAGAATCTGTGGAGGAGGCTGTCATTTAATTACCTGTCAGGGATTTTTTGCTTAACCCCCATCCCTTAGTGACTGATGTGAATACCTGATCATTGCAAAGGCCTCATATACACTCCTCAGATGTATGAGTGTTCCTACAGACACGTACCTTTGAGTGCTGCAGTCAACAGTGGGAGAGGAGAGGATCAAGCCCATGTTACTCCAGTCTATATCTACTGTAATGTGAAAGTCTCCTCTTGTATGGGTGTGGTTAGCTGACCAGAAACCCACTGTTCCCTCTCCACAGGAGGGGCGAGTTGGCAAAAGAGTTATTCCCACTCTCCCTGCCCAGCTGTACCAGCACCCAAGCCACTGGATGAATATGGGTCATACTTGGGGCTTCATCCCTCTGTGTCACATAACCAGATTATGCACATATCTGTTTTGGTCTGCAAATGACAGCTTTATTCTTGACATAATGCCTAGAAATACAAATGTACTGTATTTTATTTATCCTCACTGGGCACTGTTAAAATTGCAAGTGTTTATTCCTAAAAGTGAATGTTCCCTTGCAACACTGGCAACAGGAACCTTTTTTTCCCCCAAAAAAATGTTTTTCATAGTCATCCTAGGTCACCGGCTGAGTGAAGATATGTGAAGACTGTCAGCCGAGCTAGATAGAATTTTGCAGATAATTCTGTCATTTTATAAATATTAATGTAAGCCACATGCTTGTTCTCTTGAATACAAGAAAATTATGGTAAATGTTGAACTTCAAAAAATGTAACCACATTGCACTCTGCTGGAGGAAAGCTGATAAGTCAAGCATTGTATAATTGTTTGATCTCAAAACGCAGAACCAAGATGGCTGGATGAAGGAACTCTTCACATTGTTTTGAGACCAGAGTTAATTGCTGGAATTTGCATGTATAATGTCTTTTATTGCTGTAGCTTCCTGACCAGGTGCAAGATCAAAAGGGCTGCTAAACTCTGAGTTTCTGTTAGATTGGGAACCAGAGAAAAAATGATGTAATCTGAAATGAGTCACTAGTACTGTGTTATCAGTTTAAGGACAGAGAGACTCAGAGCATTTTACAGTTGTCTCTTTTGACTAGCACTGTGTAGTAAGAAGTATTGTCTTGTGCTTTTATTGTTTATTAGTAAATATTTTTAAACCTTTCAACTGTGGCTGCTTTGTGTGAAGATAATTTAAGCTCTAGAGTACATTGCACATATATAGTGATACTGTACTAAGCCACTCCAATAAGCCTTGCTGTTCAGTTACACTTACCATTTGGATAATAATATTGCACAGTAATAATTGGAACCCTTTGATAAGGGCCTTATTAGTAGCTGATATTAGTGGTTGGTGGCAAATGGTACTACCATATAGTCTGGGCAGAAAGAGCATAGCTGGAGAACCTGTGCCAGCCTTCCCCAGGAGTGTCTGTGTGTTTGTATATACCTCATATCCCAAAGTGTGTGTATGTTAGCTACTTGGCCAGGGACATGAAGCATTGGTTGGACAGAGAGGTTGCTAGAGGTTTTAGCTTGACCACTAGGCTGAGAACTGGACCCTATAGCTGTGCCAGTGGGGAGTCTTATTGGAGATCTGGAGAGAAAGGGAGAAACCAGCCCCAAACTGACTGTGATCTCTGTGTGCCCTTAAGGGAAATTGTACTTTACTGTGTGTGTGTATTTGTTATCCTTCCCAATGTGGATGCCCCTCACTGGTGTTAGTGGTGAGGATTGAAGCTCCTTGATTGCTGGGCCAGTGCACAGGCATCACATATTAATTGTTTGGCATTGGTGGGATATCCACATCACATTTTAATTGGTTGGCACATACTATTTGGCTTGTAGTGGTGGGGATAGTGAATTCCTGTAGCTTGTGTACAGTGATCACTAAAGGTGTTTTTGTACTCTAAATCAGCCACGCAGTGAGTATTCAGAGGTCAGATCACAATTGTTTTATTTCTTTTGTTAGCTTAGTTAGTCAGGGAGAGCAGGCAAGCATGCCAGCAGAGGAGTATGGCAAGTTGTCAAGGAGCCAGTTGGCTGAGATGTCCCAGGCTAAGGGACTGGTGCATGGAAACCTGACTAAGGCAGATATGATTGCAGTTTTGGTCACAGCTGCTTCAGAAAACAACAACCAGGAGGACAATCAAATGGCTGTGGAGATGTACAACACTCAGGGAATGGACAGCTCAACCTCTGTGCAGAGGACTTAAAAATCAATCTGGAGCTAAAGAGACTTGAGTTGGAGGCCAGGCATTTGGAATTGGAAGCTGTGCAAAAGAAGTGGCAGAGGCAGCATGAAAAAGAGATGCTGACTCTTCAGCAGAGTCATGGAGGTAATGGGGAAGGGAGTTACTGGATCCCAGAAGCACAAAAGGTCAGTAACTTTCTTCCACAGTTTACAGAGGGGGATAATTTTGATAGTTTCATTCATATGTTTGAAAGGGTATGTAAACATGATGTTAACCAAAGGCTCTGTGTATGGTTTCTGACCCCCTTACTCCATGGTAAAGCTGTAACTATTTTGTCCAAAATGTCTGACATTGACTGTTTCAGTTATACTGCTGCTAAGAATTGTTTGTTAGAATTCTTTAAGCTAACAACTGAAACTTGTTGGAAAAAGTTTTGTGAGCATAGACACAAGGCAGATGAATGTGTGTGTGAATATGTTGCTGAATTGAGCACTTATTTTCCTAGGTGGATGAGTGGAAGTCAGGTGACCACTTTTGAAGGGCTGGCAGACCTTTTGGTGAGGGAACAAACCCTTAGCACTTTGCCTGAAGACATGAGAATCTGGTTAGCTGATAGACAATGTGCTACTTCAGATGCATTGGGGAAGAAGGGAGACCTATACCTAGCAAGCAGAGCATCCCTGCACAGGAAAGGCACCCCAAGTACTGCTCATGGATTTGAAGGAACCCATGGTGGGCAGCCCAGACTGCCCAAACAGAATCTGCCAGTAGCAGGGAAGCCACTAGGCCAGGTACACATCTAGGACCTAGGGTTAAATGTTTTGAATGCAACCAGTGGGGCCATGTGGCATACAGATGTCCATGGAGGCAAGGTGGGGAACAAAAGATGAGAGACCCAGTAAGTGGGAAAGACAAAATGCCAATAGTAGGTTGTCTTGAGACAACAGGGTACCGAACTACCATCATGCAGATGTCCTGATAGGGATTTTGATGAGGCAGTACCATGTGTTTATGCAGTTACATGCAGTCAGGCTTCTTCAAGAAAGCAGATATGGGGTGATAGGGGCTCAGGAGACCCAGACAGATCATGACAGCAGGCAGCAGCAGGGAGGTGGTTACTTGCCGGGGAGTAGCTCCAGGGAGGGGAGTTACCTGCAGTAAGCCACAGCTGCTTGTGAGTACTGATGTTCCCCTGGACAGAGTGACTGCAATGGTAGAGGTGAGTAGTAGTACCCAGCCTGACAGTGAGGCACCACTGTCAGAGGATGCCAGACTTCATTTGGAATGGGAGCTGGAAAGGGTTACATAGAGTGAGTTGAGACAGGCTCAGCTCTCAGACCCTACATTGCAAGGCCTGAGACAGATAGCTTGTGAGGGACCTGATTCTCAAGGGAAGGGAGAATCTGTATACTGGGACAGAGGGTTACTGTATAGAGAGTGGACCTTTGAGGGGGGGCTAGAAGGTGAGAGAATACAGCAGTTAGTAGTGCCTAGAGCCTACCGTCTGGGTCTTCTAGCCATAGCTCATGATATTCCCTTTGCAGGTCATATGGGCATAAAATGTACAAAGAGACATATTAGGTAGAACTTATATTGGCCTGGAATTTCCAGAGATGTAACTGGGTACTGCAGGACCTGTGAACAGTGCTAAAAGGTTGGCAAGGCAGGAGACAAGGTGAGAGCTCCTTTGATGCCTTTGCCTGTGATTGAAGAGCCATTTCAGCAGGTAGCTATGGATATTGTGGGGCCTCTGTGTACCCCGTGTTCCACAGAGGAAAAGTATATCCTAGTGGTGGTAGATTATGTTACAAGATAACCTAAGGCAGTAGCTTTGTCCTCCATTGATGGAGAAAATATGGGAAATGCTTTGTTAGAGATTTTCAGCAGGGTAGATTTCAAAAAAGAAATATTGCCCGACAGAGGTGCCAATTTCATGTCAGGCCTGCTGGCTTGTCTGTGGAAGTACTGTGGGGTGAAGCACCAGAAGACCACCCACTACCATCCCTAGACTAATGGTCTTGTTGAGAGGTTAAACTCTACACTCATAATGATGCTACAGACATTTGCAGACCAGTTTAAGAAGAAGTGGGACAAATATTTGCCACATCTGCTTTTTGCTTACAGAGAGGTGCCCCAGGAATCCACAGGGTTTTCACCCTTTGAGTTGTTGTATGAGCATAGGTTGAGGGGACCTCTAAATTTAATTTGAGATGAGTGGGAAGGTGAGTGTGAATCCCAGAAGGAGTCTGTTGTGACAAATGTCTTAAACCTCAGGACAAGGCTTAGGTAACTCATGGGCTTGGCCCAGGAAAAACTGACAGAAGCCTAACAACAGAAAAAGATCTGGTATGACAGGAATGCTTGAACTAGAGAGTGTGCTGTAGGGTAGCAGGTAATGGTTCTCATTCCTCTCAGATACAACAAGCTGCAGGCAGCCTGGGAGGGACCCTACAAGGTAGTAAGGAAGGTCATTGATGTTAACTACATGGTAGAACTGCTAGGCAGGAGGCAGGGGCACAAATTGTACCATGTTAACATGATGAAACCTTAACATGATAGGGAGGCCCTTGTGCTGAGTATTTGCAGTGGCTTGCAGGAGTCTGAGAGAGATATGGTGACTGATATCCTCAGTGAAGTTCAGACTGGCACTTCAGTGGAAGGGGTAGCAATGTCCCAGCAGCTATCTCCTACCCAGGTTCGAGAAATCCGAGCAGTGTTACAGGAGTTTGGGGACATGTTCACTGGGAAACCAGGGTGCACCCAACTGGAGCAGCACAAGGTGGATACAGGACCTCAAAGGCTTATTATGCAGGCCCCTTATAAGGTGCCTGAGAGAGTCAAACAGAGTCTGAGGGAGGAGATACAGGAAATGTTGAAACTAGGGGTAATTCAAGATTTCAACAGTCCCTGGGCCTCCCCAGTGGTGCTGATGCCAAATACGGATGGCAGCACCAGGTTCTGTGTCGACTACAGGAAATTAAATAGTCACACAGAGCCAGATATGCCCCCCATGCCCAGCCTTAGATGAGGCCCTAGAGCAGCTGGGTGGGAGCTAAGCCATATCTCTTGATCTTATCTTTGGTTATTTTATTGGCAGGTGCCCTTGGGAGAGAAGTAGAGAGAGAAGTCCTTTTTCTTTTGTTTGGTTTTTATGAGATTACACAAAGATGCCTTTGGGATGAAAAATGAAAAAATGCCCCAGTGACTTTCCAGAGGCTAGTAGAGCATATCCTAGCTGGAGCAGGAGCTTACCCAGATGATCTTGCCATCATTCTCAGCAAGAGCAATCATTTCAACAAAAGGCCAGGGAGCAGACTGCTAGAGTCTAGGAGGGACCATTTGACCATTAGCCCCCAGGGTCAGGGTGGGTACAGATGTCCACTGGGACATATGGGAGGAGGGAGCTCCTGAACAAGACAGTACTGCCAAGGTTACCATATGGGCAGATGACCTGCACCTGTTACCAAAAGGCATTGAGGGCACAGCTGAGTACTAGACAAAAAGGCAAAGGCAGTTATAGCACCATAGCTGCTCCCTAGACAGACCTGGACCTCAAGAATAGTAATATAGCTGAATGACACAGACCTGACCAGAGCAGGTAGGCCAGCCAGTAGCTTGCTTTTGGGAGGACTCCCCCTGTGTTAGCCAGTCCAGCTTAAAGTCAAATATTTTGTTGTACAGGTGTTGTTGTCAAGCTTAACTGGGGTCTGTACTGTTTCAGATTTTTTTTTTTTCAAAAGGAGAAGAGCAGGTAGTATTTATCCCAGCCTGCTAGCTCAAACCCCAGAGGAATACTGCGCTGTGTAAAAAGGAATCCTAGCCATAGTGGGTGGGCAAGACACTCTTTTCACAGAAATGGAAGGTCTGTATCACACTAGTGAAAGATCAGAAACAGACAGATGGTTAAAAAAGAGCCAAAAGCCAAGATCCAACCAACCAACAAGATTAAATGGAGCCCTAGGCAAAAATGCCAATAGTCATGCCAGCAGCACAGGAGATAGAGCCATAACACATATTGGCCTAAGAAGACAGGACAGGGAATGGGGTATCACAATAGCCCCTCACTCATAGGAATTGGGGCAGGGTCACTGAAAGGGTAGCCCCTCTTCCCCTTGAGTTCAAGGGGGTGGGGAAAACTTTCAGAGATGTGAAGGATAGAAGAATGTTGATGTGAATTTTTGTAGATAATTCTGATGTAAGCCAAAATTGTCTCTTTAATGCATGGAAAATAATGTAAAATGTTGAAAAATAAAAAAAATGTTGAACTTCAAAAAGGTATAAAAATCCTGCAAGATGTTTATAAAAAATGTTGATCTCAAAAAACCAGAGCTGTGTTGATCTGGAAGAAGGAAGCTGTCTCATTGACCAGAGTAATATTGTTTATTTTAGAATTTGCATGTATAATTTTGAGAATTGATGTAATTAATACAATTTTGCTGCTAAAGAGCTCTTTTCTTTAAGTTTGAAAAGAACTGAAATACTCAAAAATGAATGTGTTCCTGATAAGTCATTAGAGAAAGTTACTGATTTGAAAAAACAGAGACTCAGAGATTTATCAATTTAGTCTGTGTTACCATCCAAGGGACTAAGTGTTCTGCTCTCTATATGTAAGTTTATTTTAGAACATCCTGTATGAGAAGCTAGAATTTAGGAAATAGAAGATTAGACGAATTGTTTTTCATATTGATGTCAGAACCGTTCTACTATTTTAATATTGATGTTGTGTGTGATCTCTGAACTTGATGTTTAATTATTTTATTTTTTATTATTTTCATGTTTCTCAACTTCAACTGTATTGTTTTATTTTTAATTATTATTTATGTTCCACAGCACATTGCATGTGTATAGTGGTACCGTACTAAGCCACCCAATACCCTGCTGTTCAGTTACACTTACTATTTGGATAATAATATTGCACAGTCTAATAAGTTGACACTGTTTGATAGGGCTTTTATTAGTAGACAAACAAGGTGGCTGGTAAGTGCAGCTACCTTATAGTATGGTGGGCAGAGGTAGATATGGAAAACTCCAGCCAGCCAGGGAGGGGGCCTGTGTCTGTGTGTTTACCCCAGCTATCCCAGTGTGTGTGTGTGTGTGTGTGTGTGTGTGTGTTTGGATAAAATGTGTGGACCAAAGTGTGTGTGTGTGTGTGTGTGTGTATTTTCCTAGCTTGTCCACCAGGGACAAGAAATCTGTGGGGACAGAGAGCCGTGGAGTGTCTGCTAGATTGATTGGATCTGGAGAAAAAGGAGAAACCGTTGGAGACTGACTTGGGAGTCTTTGGGGGGATGAAAATGTTACTGTGTGAATTTGTGTTGAGTCCCTCAGGGGATACCCTTCCCTCTTATGGTGTTAGTGTATTAGACTGAGTGTGTATTGCTGGCTTTGTTTGGGCATTACAGGCTGTTGTCTACGGAGTTATTTATTAGAGTTCCCTACACAAGGTTTTTATTATGTGCACTGGTGATTTGGCTGCGTTCTTCACACTAGTACTAGGCAATAACATTGTAGCTGCTCATGGGATCTGCTCCATCAGAAAGTATGGGCACAGAATATTATGATTTTTAGTTGCTTGGACCCTTCTATTTGCTTAAAGGTTCCAGAAATTATTTAGAATTCCTGGGGAGATTTTTTAATGCTTCTGTAAAGGTCTCATTTAATGCAGCATGTTACTGACTTTGGGCAGATCAAAACTACTTTTGTAATCAATACCTATGTGTGTGTGTGTGTGTGTGTGTGTATGTATATATATATATATATATATATATATATATATATATGTGTGTGTGTGTGTGTGTGTGTGTGTGTGTGTGTGTGTGTGTGTGTGCATCTTTTTGGGGTGGAGTCGCTCCTAAAATGCTTTTCAGAGGTTATAGTTTTCATCAGTTTAACACTGGTACTATCATTAGTAAACCTCGGTTAGTTAAACCATAAGACTTTGCTATATCTGGAGTGCATTTGCACTCCTGCATAAGCTTATCAATAGGGGACAGATTCCATAAGAAGTTTGTGGACAGAACAGAATATCAAAGGAAGGCTTGGAAAAATCTGCCTTATTTTTATTTGTGTACAATAAACTGTGTTAGTTTTATAAACACTCATAGTCTGTGCTGTTTTACTCTTTTGTTGGTTTAGTCATTCACATTTGTTGACTAAAGTGGGCCTTCTGGCATCTTATTATCACTAAAGTCCAGACACTACATCTATCGCTGCCACCATGAGTGTAATATCATACATTTCAGCTGAAGATAACTAACACACCAACTTTTCTGGGCCAATCCATGCAATATGTCTCTTAGCTAATTAACATAATATTGCATTGTGCATGTACTTAGAGCAGACATTCAGAGATTATGGGCAATCCAAGACTTGCACAGATGTTAATGGCAGCCCACTACTCAGGTCCTGACCTGGGAGGCCAGCCTTCACAGTCAGAACCATTTAGGTGTTTCTATCCTTGCTCACGTGAGAGATAAAGCATATAACCATCAGCACTAAAATAAATTCTACATAGCTATGTTTCCAGTCGGCCATTACAATCCAGTGACCAATAACTTCCATCTGTCTACAAACCTAACAAATCTGCTGGGCATTGTCTGTATTTGTACAAGGTTGCTAAGGCGTGGAACTCCCTATCGGTATCCATCAGGTCTATACCCTCCTCCTACCTTTCAAAACCACTCTGAAAAATTTCCTAGCTAAAATCTGGTTTTGTTCTTGCTCAAAACCAGGGTAAACTATATTCCTTTTACCTTCTTACTCTCCCTTCTTCAATTACTTCCTTACTTTTATCAAATTGTCCTCCTTCCCTGACTTCCTCTCTAAATATACCATAAGCCTGTTTTTCCGCAGTTCATATTGCAATTACTGTTTGTATTAGACTAACTTACCTTTGAATTCACTATAAACAGTCTAAAATTTCTCTAAATATTAAATGATTGTCATATAACTTGTATTGCTGCTTAACCAATGTTTTTATATTATGTCTGATTTGTTATGATTATTTAAACTGCAGATGTTTTTTGTTTTATTTTTGAAGATTATAAAATTACTGCTCTTAAAATGTTTTGTAATAATTTGGAGCATTTTTCACCTGTCCACTGCTGAAAATGGGCTTCTACCCAGTGGGAATTTCCTGGTAATCAAATGTCAGTAAATAAAAAAATAATTACAATAACCAAAGCTATATCTTTTGGCATCCTGGTCAGTCCCCAAGATTGGTGTTCTCAATCCAAACTTCAGGTCCAAAAAAGAAAAAAAAAGTAAACTCCATTCTTATCTTACTTATCTGTAACTGTAGCAAGCTCTATAAGCTCTTTGCTATAACTGTAGCAGGAAGCTTACTACAGAAAGACCCTAATATTCACAAATGCAGTATCACCAATTATTATGCAGCCACAAAATCACCCATTAATGCATTCATGTCCCTTTGGCAACTACTGATTGCAACCTCTAACAGCTTGTGCCCAGAGTAGCCTCTCACTTTAGCCTGCCCTAGTTATGGCTCTGGTGAAGCTTTTCAGTAAGACTGTTGAGTCAATAAGTTGTTCATGCTTAAGAACCTTATCCATCTTCTAAAATAAGACTGATTACCATGCACAACTGTTTCATGCATCAGTATAAAAAACTTTCAAAACTTTTCTTTGTGTGAGATATAGTCACAATGTGAAAATACTCTTACCCACTATAAAAAAATCCACTACAGGGAACTGTCAGAGACTTGGGTGCATCTGCACTCCTGCATAAGCTTATCAATAGGGGATAGATTCCATAAGAAATTTGTGGACAGCACATCAAAGGAAGGCTTCAGTGCATGAATGGTGGATGTGAGTTGATAGTGCTTTATCGATAACTTTATGAAAGCATTTGACAGAGGCTATGTTTATTACCAAGAAAGAAAGCTCTTTATTTTGGAATCTTGCAGAATCCACATCATACCCCCCAAAAAAACATGTAATGCTTTCTAGAAGGCAGCCAACTAGACATCGAACCAGGCTACATCTAAGCTCTCTGATCAAGAAATAATTGACAGGTACTATTTAGACAAAGAATGGACTTCTTGTGAGTTTGCCTACTGGATGAGTAACATGTGTGGTTTGCACATGTATGCATGTACCTTGCGAGATAACACCCATACCTGTTGAAACCAATGTATGCTTGAGCCAAGGTATACTGGCATCAGAGCCACTTCAACAGTATATGGGAGATGCAATGGAAGTGTCAGAGACAACTGCCAGTCATATCTTCTCCCAACTCCTGGCAGAAATGAGCACCAATGTGGATAAGTAGATCCACTTTCCAGCCACAGTCATAGAGTGCAGGAATGTCATGCAGCATTTCTACGCTATTGACAACTTCCCCAGTGTACTCAGTGCAACAGACTGCAACTGTGTTCGTATTAAAAACCCTGCAGTACCGGAAGCAGAAACTTACATAAATAGAAAGAGGTGGCCATCACTTAATTTGTGGATGGTATGCACAGCAAATGGCATCATAACAAGCATAATGGTGACATACTGTGGGACTGTACATGATGCAACTATATGGTGAGGAACTAGTCTGTGGGCTTCCTTCCAAAATGGTAAAAGACCCAAGGGAGTACTGCTTGGTAAGGACAGGAACACAGCTATGCTGTAAACAGAATCCCAGCCTGCCAACAGTATGCATGATCCATCATAATATCTGTCATCTCATTCCCACATATCAGTGATGTGGTTATCTGCTAGAGCCATGGCTAATGACACCATATACAGCCCAATCCAGCCCTACAGAGGGTGCATGTAATAGATCACACAATGCAACAAGACACATCATCTTGCATATATTTGAAATCCAGATTAAGATGACCAGACACATCTGGGGATGAACTGCAGTACACACCTGAAAAGGTAGCACAGATGATTACTGTGTGGCCATGCTACACAGCATGTTAACAGCAAAACGTGGCAGCATACGGTGAGTGATCTACAACAAGAAACCTAGATGTCTGAAGATGACATTCCACATCTGCCAGAGGATGATCAAGAGCATACAGGGGGAACCTAGCTCTGGCAATGTGGCATCATCTGACACAAACCTTTGAGTTGTGACTGGCCACAGGTACATAAGTACAAAGAGTAAACACTGATATTCACATGTTGCCGCAAAATAGAAGCACAGTTTATAATGAACTGAAATGACCCATTAGTTGTACACAAGGCACATCATACATAAACTATTCAAAATGCATAGCATTATGAACACATACAAACCACTGAGAGGGAAGAGCAATCCAGGAAGTCTGTCTTCAAGGTACATCACCAAAGAGGAGCACACACGCACATGTGTGGGATGCAGGAGATGTGCACAACAAAAGCAGTCATTGGACTGGTAGGATACCATCATACAGAGTAGAGAATATAACCCATCCAGTAGGCACACTCACAGGAAGTCCATGAAGTGTACGGGAATGGATCAGCATATACATACAGGAAAATACTGGCCGTACAAATACAGTGCTGCCTCACCTACATGTGGTATCACTGCAGCGAGGGTCATTTCCATGTAATATGTGTGCAGATATGCAGAGCAACATTGACACTAACCAAACAGCATACCTGCAGCATACATCCATGCTGCTGATGCAATAACATATGTATATATACATCTATGAGCAGATTCAGTTTGATATGGGAAGGCACATATGGGAAATATAAGTAAGCACAGTGATTGAAAATGGAAACAGGTACACAGAAAGGCAGTTAGTTCTCATGCTAGGCATGGGCATGACCATATTAAAATCCCATACATGACATGGGTATGTATACGGAGGCATAGTTGTGCATGTGTGAATGACAGACAGTAAATATGCAAACATTGAATCATGACATCACATATTACATTATTGTTGTCAGAATCAATCATGTAATATATATCCACAAATGATTCTATTCACATATATCATAAAAAGTACAAGAAAATCTTGTGGCATCAGACATGTCAACAACTACAGACACCTTACTGTGTCATTAGTCAGATCAGAATGTTCATCTTTGCCAAAAGATCAGAATGACACAACTGGAAACACATTTGATCAACTTTCAATTTTAACTAATGCAGTCTATGGCACCCATGAGGATGGCTTACACCATGTCCCTGGATGACCCTACCATGCCCAGAAACACTGAGTCGGTCCATGTTGCTTAATGGAGGAGATGGATGTGGTGACACTTGCAGGTGTAATGTGGGATGCAAAATGACTGGGATGTGAACATCTGGACATGCCTACTATGCTCACAGTGGAGTGGCTATCAGCAGATGTGTGTGCATGATGCAACAAAGGCATCAATATCTGATGGTCAAGTGTGAGTCTGATAAGAGGAGGTTGGCCTCTGCCCACTGGAAGTACTCTGCTTAGTACAATTAGGGCACAGAATACCTTGTTAGTAATATTGCACTGTTCTAACACTGCCATAACAAGACTTCCAACAGAGTGTGCAACAGACAACACACTGTCATGCTATGCAGTGAATGCAGTCATGATCTCACTATGTCTGTGCTTCAGACATTAGAGTAACACACGCAGCTGGTGTGTACACAATTGGCTGCATAGGCAAGAGCACAAAGGTCAGATCCATGACATCACTAAGAACATTCATTTGCCTGTAATAGTAGGCAGACACCCTCTGACACATGTTCATGCACATCAGCAACACTCACATGTGTTCAGTGATGGGCAGTTCCTCTTGGTTTTGGGATGAAACATCCTCATTATGTGACATCATCATGTCCAGCGACTGCTAACATCATGCCATCAGAATGTCTGACTACATCATCCTCAATATCTGAGGCTATAGCATGATCCACATATATGTCCCCTTATAGGCAGGACAATAAACCCAAATCTGTGGCCTGTGTGCCGTGGGCTGTGCTTTCACAGCTATCCACATGACATCTCAGCTTGGGATCAGTGGAAGGGCTACTGGAGGAGGCAGGCAGTTGACGGGCTACAAGAAGAGACAGATGACACAGGTCAGTTACATGCACAAACAATACATGATGCAGCTTAGTAATGATATATGGGCCAACTCTATGACTAGAATGTTAATAGGGATATGGACTTACCAGAATGTCATGCTTGGACATGGTTCATGGACCCTATGTAACAGAGACATTTCATCTATGCTACATGTTGCACACAGCTGACAACTGAGAATAAATAAAATAGTAAAACATACCTGACATGTCCTGGTGAGACTCCACCACTGGAGGGAGGTTTGAACTGAAACTGTAACAGGGAAACATATTCACAATATACATCAATACGTCATCAGTAAACAAATAACAGCCTGCATGCCACTTTGGTATAACATATAAGATACTACAGACACATACTCTTTGGCCAAGTCTGATGTGAAGGTTGTTGTTGTCCTAGGCAGGTGATGAAGAATACAGTAGTCAGGAAGTGCACAGATGTGATCATCAATACTGACATGTAATAAACCTTTTGCACCATCCCTGTTTAGGAAGAGTATCATCAATTGTAATCTACATCCTGTAAGATGATAAGACACACTAACGTCAATATGAGGGAATGTCCCACAGTCATGACTGCAGGCAAAGGCACATGACAAATACAGTGTAAAATCACAGGATATGGAGACACTTGCATGACAAACATTCAACATGTTGTCCAAAGGTTTCTGAGTATGGAAAAAAAGCATCATGAATAATGTACATCACAGTTGTGCTGAAATTTGCTGTACCCTGTAAACAAGATGGCCAACCATACCCGGTCTGTCTATAGGTGCATCTTCATGGGTCACTTCTTGCAAAGATGAACCTGTGATATACAGGGCCATAAACAAATCAACATGTGAGCATAATCCACTGTCATGACATGTGGAAGAGTCATGGCTGGTGCTGGGCAGATGTTGATGGACCTGTGCAATTGAGAAAGACAAACATCACACATGTTGCTTAAAGTCTTAGGTATGTATTGTGTTGTTAACAAAATATGCAATGACACTTACATAGGGAATGCCCATAGTGTGTGTGAACATGTTCTCAATGCAATTGTGCTGCCCAATGAATAATTTGCACATTCTGTTAAAGACTGAGGTAGTGTATATGCTGTGATGGTTTTAAAGTTATGACTTACATATATGCCCTAGACCTCTGGCTTCAACACCATCACTGGGTATATGACAATCAGGGCTGGTGGAATGATGTGATGCCAGGAAAATCATAATATCGCCTGGGGGAGTTAATGGTGGGCCACCTCCCATGGCATTCCTTGACCTTTCAATATCAGAGTACTCAGCTAAACAAATGCAGGATCATGTCCAAGCAACATCAATGACAGGCCTCATAGGATTAATTATAACAACCAACAGCACTGATCATGTTAGTCAGTTCAGTCCAAACTTTATTCTGCCACACCATATTTCCCATCTGCCTAAGGAGGATTTGGCCATGCTGGTGCAGAGCCTTGTCTGGAATGTCTTTCTCGCATGGAGAAACATTGTTGCCCCTAGTCAGGTTTGACACCTAGAAGACAATGCTATACGCACTTGTTATACATTTTATGGAGGCTGACAAATCATATCATGATATTATACATATTTGACAAGTTACTTGCTCTGCTCTCCTTAATGATACGAGTTATGCAAAATAATCCTTTATCATGTATATTACTGTTACATATTTAAGACCATAATGGATATGAAAAGAATGTCTAAGTTTATAAAACATATCACAGCATCATCACATGCAACAATCCATAGCATTATCTGTATAGGTGATATGTGACATTTGAACTCGTTGGAGAAGACCTCACAACAACTACAGGACAACCTCACAACCCTTGTGCCATACACTCATTGCTTTACATGTCAATACAGTAAACATTGAACAGTTAAAGCCATCTTTATGTTTTTTATATTTCAGATTGAATGTACTAACAATTACCACTATTGTACTAAGCATCAGAGCATATCCATAAACTATGCACGAAACTTAACAACTTCCAGAATACCTCAGAATTTGTCGTTCTCCAAAAGCATAACACAGACAGTACAGGCTAATCGCAATAAGTTAAGGATACCTTTTCATTTTGTCTTTATCTATAATACATCCATTAGTAAGCATTAAAGAGTGCCATACATTATTAACATGCAACTTATGAAAACCCTTGCAAATTGATGTTCCCCTTAAGCCTACCAAACACAGTCAAGGTGAATCAGACTTTACAGCAGATATTGTTTGCCATTTTCATCCACTTTTTACAGGGTCTGTTTGCTTTTAGCTAAATATCCATCTGTATGCTTATTGTTCAACCCTACAAGCACACATTATGTCACAGCCATTTTATATTGCAGACTTGTTTTGTCAAAAAAAGGACTGTTGATATGTACAGTATAATTTGAATTATAAACATTAAACATAACCTAGATTTGTATTGAAAGTAATGTATTCCCCCACAGTAATGCTATCAGGTAACAGCTTACATTCTCAGCTGTCCAGATTTTTGCAGAATATCCAGATTTTTGCCTTATATTGCTATAGCAAAGTTGCAAAATTTCCAGCACATAGCTCTTTCAGAACTCACCACTGTATAGCACTGAAAAGCCTAAATTGGTTAGAACTGCTTCATCAACTAGCATATACACAACTTCTTATCACCTATGAAATCATCCAGCATCTATACTCCTGTCCAGCACTAAAAAAACATTCTACACAGTTGATCATTGTGATCCAGTGACCAAAATCCCGTGTCTGTTTACAAACCTAGCAAATCTGCTGGGCATTGTCTGCACTCATACAAGGCTGCTAAGACCTGGAACTTCTTATCTGTATCCATCAGGTCTATACCCTCCCTTCCATATTTTAAAACCAATCTGAAAGACTTCCTAGCTAAACTCTGGCTCTGCTCTTGCTCAAAACTGGGATCAACTATATCCCTAAATATGAACAAGTACCTTTTCATTCCTTACACCTCCTTACTCTCCCTTCTTCACTTACTTCCTTACTGTATCTAATTCTCTTTCCTGGTATTCTCTCTAAATATACCATAAGCCTGTTTTCCCCTCACTTAATACTGAAATTCATATTTGTATTAGACTAACTTACCTTTCATTTTCTACAACCTGTCTAAAATTTCTATAAATATTAAATGACGGTCACTTGGATTCTTAACTAATGTTTTTATATTATGTCTAATTTGTTATTATTTAAACTGTAGATGGTTTTGTTTTATTTTTGAAGATTGTAAAATTATTGTACTTAAAGTGTTTTGTAATAATTTGGAGCCTTTCTCCCCAGGTCTTCTCTGAAAATGGGCTTCTACCCAGTTGGACTTTCCCAGTAATCAAATGCCAATAAATAAATAATAAATAAATATTTGTTATCTGTTTCTCATAAAATTTGTGTTTTCTGGCAAATCAGTAAGGACTTGAATTCACAAAATAATGACAGACATTTGAATTCCAAGCTTGATATCCATCAGAAAATGCATGGCAACACAATGCCTTTTATTTTAGCAACTTTCTTGTTTATAAGAGCAATTTTTAAAATTTGTCCCTATTTTTAGGCCTTTGTACCCCATTAGTTTTGGCTTTGTCCAGATTTCTTGTGATAAGATGCTGAGAGCTATGCTTACATCTGAAGTTAGCTGTAAGTCAGCTATACCTGACAGTGAGTACACCTATGTGTGCCTTTAGGTACCATTTGCACCATACATTATTAATAAGCTTTGTTAACATTCAGTGTTTTGTAATCCCATTTGTGCATGATTGTGTAACTTCTAGAAATTTGGTGCTTTAACTAATAGCTCAGCATAAAGGGAAAGTACTCTGTGCAACTACCCAATAGGTATCAGTAAACGGGACTATCTGTGTCACATGCTCAATACCCTCCAATAGTCTGATATCATCTTGTATGCACCATTTTAATATGTGATTTGGATACATTTAGTAGTCATACCATTGCTACCTGCAAACTGAGTGGGACCTGAGTTAACATTTATCAGAAGGCATTTTTGTAGCAAAGTTCATGCCTCAGAAGTGAAGATGTCAACCACAAGGAGGCTTTTGCGTGTTTGGGTGTCGAACTGGATGATGTAGTAGACCATCCACATGCTCACTGTCTATGCTGGACATAAGCAGAGGATGTGAGTATGCCAGAGAAACTTTGTGATAAGAGAGAGATCTGGAACTGGATTGCAAGGGAACACCAGCGACAGACTGAATTTTCTGGGCTGGTGTACAAGTCCATCATTGCTACAATGACCTGCATTGAAGGGATGCTGAGGATCTTTGTTGAAGGATCAGAGGTTTGACACCAGCCTTCAGCTTCCTACAGTAAGTTTCGTAATCCAGACCTCAAAAAAAGTATTTCCTAGCTGTATGTGTTTATATGACTATTTAAAGTTGATTTCATGGGTGTCTGTAGTGACAAGAATAATACTAATCTACTTAATATTACAGACATACAACTGTCAATGGTTTGCCATAAATATTCTTATTACAAGCCAGCATGTACAGTTATGTCAATTAACTCAACGAGTTAAGAAATGGGTCACAGTGGCTGATGATCTCCTATGTTTGGGTTCAAAGCCCACTGTAGGTAATTTTGTAAACATTGTATATGTAGTTGATATTCAATGTAAGCCCTCTATTTTCTTGGCAAATATACAGTACATCTTTTTTAAATGTATAGAACAGCCATGTTTCACTGATGCCTATAGCTCTTAGGCCTTGGATGACTGGACCTGTTATTTCTCACATAACATAGTGAGTTGGGTCCATTCCCTTTATTTATACATGTTATCCATAGGTATGATTTGCACCCATTTTAACTGATTGTTGCTATCTTATGACTGTTCAACAACATGACCAGTCCTTGCCCATGTGATTCATGTAAGATTGTGTTGTCATGCTGTCACACTGGCACAATAGCTTTGTCTGTGGCACCTCAACCTCATTACCACAACCAATAGAACATGCTGGAGGGACAGGTTCATAACCCAGAGACTGCCCCTGCAGTGGAAAAGACTTCCCATACATGTCAAACAGAGCACCTCACTGACACTGTTCAAGAGAAATCTTGATGAGTGGATGGAAATAGAAAATTCACCCCGGGGATCACTCCAGTGGCTCTGCTCGACAAAGGCACTGGGAACTAAGGTCAGATGGCACGATGTCAGGGTAATCCTATGGGCTACGTTTTTAAAGGCTCCAGGGCCATTAGCCTAGTACACACCTATGAACCTATGAACCTATGTAATGACTCATATTCTGCCATGTTATATCACACTCGTGTAAATGCTCTTTATGGGCATTTCTCCTTCGCATAATGTATAGACATTCATTTTTTCCATTACTGTATGGACAGGCAATGCTATATTTAGCATAATTCCTGCATGAATTGTTTTTCTTTCTAAGTTATACTACAGCACTCATGATCATATTGGCATAGATGCCATATTTAGGCATTTGGAGTATATATACAATGATTTACATACATGTACATGTACTATAATTGAGACACAAATGCCCTTGTACATTGGAACTTCTGTTTTCATGTGCATGACTGTCCTTTGTTCAGTCATACTCATGGACATTGATATATACATATACACACATGCATATATATATATATATATATATATATATATATATATATATATATATATATATACATACATACGAGTTGACTTCAAAACATCTAAAACCCATAACATCTAATTTCATAACATCAAGAGCAGAACATCTAAAACCCATAACATCTAAAACTCATAACATCGAATTTCATAACATCGAAAATGTGCATCAGAAAATCCAACACTACAAATCACATAAAAATAACATCCCCTCCACATATAACAACACCAAACTACTAAACACACTTTTTACTACTGCACCCCCCCCCCCGTAAATTAAATATACCAACTCCAAGATCACACTACAGTGGGGAAAAGTTAATTTCCTAACCCCACTGTATCACAATCACCATCAAGATATATATTATACATTTTAGATGTTATGAAATTTGATGTTATAGGTTTTAGATGTTTTGAAGAGGACCCATATATATATATATATATATATATATATATATATATATATATATATACATATCATAAAGGATGTTTGTTATGCCTTTTCCATTACATTCTCATGACAGCATATATGTGTATGGGGTAATGAATATTATGTTATGTACCTATGCATTTTGCTGTTTACATGTTGCACATTACTGTGTTTATGTAATATGTACATAGACATGTTTAAAGTCATCAACTATGTTGTCTGCCCATGTAACATACACTAGCCATTAGCTTCAATATAGCTTGTGTGGACTTCCACCCCACTCTATGTGGTGAACATGTGCATGCATGCATTTCATTTGCTTGCACTTCCTTATTGATGTGGATCTCTGTTGTCCACCTCCGTTCCCTGTTTTACCTTTTTCATATATGTTGCACATATTGTATACATAGCGTGTGTTTAATGTCCTCTACATTAGGATCGTTGTCATGTTGTTTCACTGTTAAAATAATACCTTGTGCAACAATTTCTCTATTATACACTTACAAGGCATATGTAGACAAGGGTCTACTTTGTTTAACGAAAGTACATTACTTTGTTTAGATGAAAGTACATTTAAACAAATTTGATTTACCCAAGCTGAATCCACCGAAGTTCAAATTCAATGAATGAACAGACTGCTGAATTCCTCTCCCTGTGAAAGGAACCACTTAGCCATCATGGTAACCAACCAAAATGGAAGATAAGTAAGCCCACCAAAGTGGGGGGCTTCACCCCCACACCCCCCCTACTTAAATATACCAACTCCAAGATCACACTACATGGAAGAGAGGGCACAGTTCACCATGGTGGCCAAGTGGTTCCTTTCACAGGGAAAGGAATTTGGTAGTCTATTCGTTCATTGAAATGGACCTTTGGTGGATTCAGCTCGGGTATGTAAAATTTGTTTAAATGCACTTTCATTTAAATGAAGTAGATCCATAAGCAATGTAATTTTTCCTGTTGTACTTGCATTTTGAGTACTAAACAGAACTTCTTTTGCTTCATTCCTAGGCACAAGCTGACACTCCTTATCTAAAAGTATTCCTATCTTAATTACCGATTATTATTCCATGTCACTGTTGTGTGTATGTGCACTGACTTTGCTTTCTGATTGGATTGTGTTCATCCAATGCAGATCACACATATACTACACACACACTACTATCAACAGTCATACTGCTTCTGGAATAACTGTCACATTGTTCACAATATCTCACCTGCATAATGGTGAGATGCTGTGAACTGTGACAGTTATACCAGAAGCAGGTATATGCATGCATAGGTGCATCTGTATTTCTGCATTGCCCCGTGGCCCGTATGCATCCATGCCTTGTTTGTCAGTTTTCCTTTATCCATCTTGTACAGTGTGCTGTCTGTGTAATCTACATCACTTTAAATTTTTTTCCAGTCATAGTCTGTTATGTATTGTGATATTTGAAATATGTTTATCCCTACTATTTTTCCTTCCTCCTCCTATTTCTCTGTCTTTTCCATTCCTTCTGTTCTCCAAAAAACAAAAAGGGCCTATTTCCAAAATAAATAAAAAAATACCCATGCCCCTTTGACTACCCCTCAGATCTTCCTATTTCACAATACTTCTTGTGTGACCAGCTTCTTCACCCTTACTCCCATCTACTTTTCTATTTCTCTGTTTCCCTGGGTGTGTGCATTACTTGTGGTCCTGACATGGATTCCACACTCATTGTTAGCTACTTTTAGCCATGGTGTACTGGTTGTGATTGCCCTTCGCCTTAATTATATTTTGTGTGGAAATTTGTGGATTCCATCAGCTTCAGTATATAATAGTGAATTCACACACACACACACACACACACACACACACACACACACACACACACACACACACACATATATATATATATATATATATATTCATATAAGCATTACAATGCAGTTCATAATTGTTTGTGAATATTATTCAATTGAATGTTGTTGCAAGAAATAGATGTTTATATATATTTTTCAGTTGGTGGACAGATTGCTGCAGATTTATCTTCCTTTTATTGATTTTGTGTTATTTATATTGAAGTTGTATAATTTCAATTGATAGACATTGATAATGCACAGCCTGGTTTATGAACTACTTGTCTGGACATATACAGATTTGCCTTGAATGCTTGCGAGTGTGCTGACCTTGCTGGATATATCGGTTTTACGCTAAGTAAGTTATTCTATGTACACTAAGGCATATTAGCATATTACTTGTTTATCAGCAACATTTGTGCAGAACTCAACAAAATGCACCAGATTCTGCTAATATTATGGAATTTGGACCAAGGACCATCTCGAGAATAGGGCAGACCATCCCAGACTGATGCCAATACAAATGTGTCTATATATATTATGTGTATATGTGTATATCTATATATGTGTGTGTGTGTGTGTGTGTGTGTGTGTGTGTGTGTGTGTGTGTGTGTGTGTGTGTGTGTGTGTGTGTGTGTATGTATATGTATCTATGTCAAAATAATGAATTACCAAAAAGTCAGGTTGCAAAACAGCAAGACAGAAACAATGAAAGTTTACATTCACGAACGTCCAGATCTTTGCAAGTTTTCATCACAAAAGGAGTCAGTTGGCCAATGTAGTGAACTTTGCCCGTTTCTCCATTGTAGTGCAATCTCAGTGTTGGTATATTTAGTTGGGGGCTGTGGGGGGCACAGCCCCCCACATGGATGGGTTTTATTTGCCTTGGTTTATTTTTTTAAGTTTTGTTGGCCGATTGTTTACTTAAAATTGGGAAAATTTACGATGATCTGGACGTTTGTGAATATAAACTTTCATAATTTCTGTCTCGCCGTTTTGCAACTCAGCATTATGGCAATTCATTATTTTGACATAGATCCGTATATATATATATATATATATATATATATATATATATATATATATATATATATATATATATATATATATATATATATATATATATATATATCTATATCCATATATATATATATATCTATATATATATATATATATATATATATATATATATATACATATATAGGTTTACTATCATGCGGTTGCAGCTTACTAGCTCAACCTGAACATGTTGGAACTGTGGACACTAAAGGATGGAATACCAAAGACCAGCAACATTGAAACCCAAATTTGCTTCCCTTCTCGAGCCATGTCAGAACTTGTTCCTGTGTCTGGAGTGGTAGGGTGTTTTCAGGATTTGAGGCTCACTCAATATCCATGTCGCAGAGGTGAGATTTGTTTTTTCTGTTAGTCGAACTTGCAAGCCCCGACCACATGATTGTGTGTGTGTGTGTGTGTGTGTGTGTGTGTGTGTGTGTGTGTGTGTGTGTGTGTGTGTGATATCTTAGAGGTACTATTCAAAAATATTATAATGGACATTTTGGGCCATTGGTCAACTTAATAAAGTATTTCATTATACTTTTATTACTTTAGATTTTGTAACTAAATGCCCTGAAGCCATCCCACTATGTAAAACTAATGCTAAATCTATAGCAAGGTAGCTAATCTTACTTTTTTTCAGGTTAGGAGTACAAAATAAAAAAGTCACTTATCAGGGGAGTCCCTTTATGTCAAGAGAAATGCATGGACTGTGCCAACGCTTTAAGTTCAAGCAACTAAAAATCTCAGTGTATCATCCCAAAATTGATGGGTTGGTGTATATTTTTTACCAAATGTTAAAGTCCATGCTAAGAAATACTGTTGACGAAGCTGGAAAAAAATGGGACCAGTTAATTCTATATGTTTCACAGTTTTTTTATGTTTCTTATGCCATGGCTAGAATGGACCCCATTCCTAAGCCAGGGCATGATTAGAGTTCATGAAATTAGTATTATATCATTTTTTTATGTTAGTCAGTAGTGCTCTTCTCAGCACCTGCAATGTGCCCAGAGTTGCCTTCATCTGTAATTCATATGGGGTTACATGTATTGGTAGTATATCTAAGTGTGATTGTATTTTTTTTGTTAGACCCATTGTCCCTACTACTATTAGAACTGTCTGGGTATCTTTCTTCCACATTGCTCTCTTTTCTGCTTGATATTTTATGGCTTTGTATCTCTCCGAATGAAAGATACAGTAATCACTGAATGTAGCAGTTTCAATGATTAGTGCTACTTTTGTCTTTTCATAGGTTCATAGGTACATAGGTTGGTACTAGGCTATCAGCCCTAGGGCCTATACAAGCCTAGCCATAACAATTCCCTGGATATTTCTTCTCACAATATTTACTTTCCTGGACCCCTGTCTAGCAGGGTGACTGACATGATCCTCGGGGTGAATTTCCTATCTCCCATCCAATCATCAGTGTTCCTTTTGAAGAGGGCCAAGGAGGCACTCTGCTTGACATGTATGGGCAGTCTATTCCAGAGTATGGGGAGTCTCTGGTTCAGGAACCTATCCCTTCAGCATGTTTTGTTCATTGTGATGACAAGGTTTAGATCCCTGGAGCATGTGGCTCTGAGGGACTGAGATTTGTTTAAGTGGAGCATGTCCAACAGCTCAGGATTTGACATGGCCTTGTATGTTAAGCAGAGATTGCCTCTGAGTAGACGATATGCCATAGAGTATAGCATGAGTTTTTGTAGACGGTCAGCATAGGGCATCTGCTTTAGGCCTATGATTCTTTTAGTGAGGTATTTTTGCGGCCTTTCCAGCTGTTGCAGATGTCTTGTGAGGTACATACCAAACGGGGCATTGTACTCTATTATGGGTCTAATGAGGGATGAGTACAGTGGGACAATGACCTCCTTTTTTCTGGATGAAAAGCCCTTAGTGATGAGGTGTGCCACAAAGAAGGATTTCGTGACTGTTGCGGCGAGGTGGTTATCGAAGGTGAGACCACTGTCCACCTCTGTCCCTAAGTCTCTCATCACATTTTCAGTGTTTAGTGTACTGCCACCTATGTGGTAATTCATGGGTACATGTTTTTTTCCCAAAGGGGATAACTATATATTTCTTGACATTAAGCTTGAGTCCATGGCTCTGGCACCCAGCATCTGTTTCTGTATGACCTTTTATAGAATATCCACATCATTTGGGGATTCAATAATGGCTCCCAGTTTGCAGTCATCTGCAAACTTTGTTAGCCAGAGTCCCTTAGTGTTGGCCTATATGTCAGAGAAGTAGATGCCAAACAAGAGCAGTCCCAGGACTGAACCCTAAGGTATTTCACTTGTCCTGAGCTGGATTTGGAGTCAGCTACTTTTACAGTCTGGGTTCTGTCAGTAAGCCAGTTGGCAACCCATTGAGTGATGTAGGGATTTATGTGCAGCTTACTAAGTTTATTTATGATTCCAGAGTGGAGGATGTTGTCAAAGGTGTTGGTGAGGTCCAGATAGGCTGTATGAACTGCCTTACCCTTGTCCACAGCTCTGCAGACTGATTTGAAGAAGTCAATCAGGTTCAGGAGACAAGATCGGCCCTTCATGAACCCAAACTGGGTGGAGTCCAGTGTTTGAAGGTTGCCAATGTCTTTGTTTATAAGTTCCATGATAATGGGTTCTATGCCCTTGCAGATCAGGCTCGTCAGATTGATGGGACGGTAGTTTCCAGGATCCAAGGTGGATCCCCCCTTGTGGAGTGGGATAACTGTAGCTGTGTGCCACTCAGTGGGCACGAAGCCTGAGGTGAGGCTATGATTAAACATGACACTTAGATGAGGTGCCAGTTCATTTTGTAGTTCATGTAGTACACAGCCCGGGATGTCATCTGGTCCCATGGATGCTGTATTCTTAGCTTTGGAGAGTGCAGTTTCTACCTGTGTGGCCGTGATTACCGGAATTTGACAATCTTTTGGTATTGAGATGGGCCCTTTATGGGGTGAAAGGGGGTGAAGTTGGCACTAAATCGATCTGCCAGGATATTGGCAATATCCATGGGATCAGTATACTTAATGCCATTCTGTTGTAGCCCAGAGCAGATCTGAGCATTGCCATTTAGATTCTTGACATAACTATAGAATGCCTTGTGGTTGTCGTTGGAATCTTTGGCAATTTTATTTTTGTAACTAGCTTTGGAGAATTTTATGAGGGATCTCAGCTTCTTACTGAGGCTGGTAAGGGAGTTTTTTGCATCCTGGGATTTTCTTCTTTTCTGCAACAGTTTCTTCCTTCTGTTGTATAGTTTATTTATGGCAGGGGACCACCAGATTGGCTTCCTTTTTTTGGAGGAGAGCGTCTTGGTTCTATTTGGGATGGCACGATTCATGCATGAGTGTATGTGCTCGTACAGTGCCTTAGTGTAGGATTCAGCAGTCAAACTTTCAGTTCCCATCTGCATGGGTGTCATGAAGTTTGTCACTTCTGACTTGAGTAGCATGAAGTTGGCTTTGGAGAAGTTTTTTACGGAGGTTTCCTTACTGGGGGGTGGGGTGGGGTGGGATGTGGATGTCAACGGTGATTTGCTTATGGTCAGACCTGACCAATGAGGGGATGACCACTGGTGTGGAGCATCTATCTCCCATGTTGGTAATGACCAGGTCTAGGATATTGGACCCCCTGGTGGGACAATGGATTAGTTGATCCAGGGCATTGGAATTTATGAATTCCAAGAACCTTTGGGAAAAGGTGTCGATACCCGAGTAGTTTTCCCAGTTAATGGCAGGGTAGTTGAAATCACCCAGTATTAGGGTGTTTGGTTGTATTTTAATATTTTCCAGTATGTTTATAAAGGTGTAGTGAGAATCTTGGGGCATGGTGAGGGATCTGTAGCAAGCTATAATTTGGATTGCAGTCTTACCTAGTGTTAGTTGCACCTGGAGAATTTCAGATGCATTGTGTTGGGAAACTAGCCTGGAGGTGTGAATATCCTTGGAGAATATGGACACTCCTCCACCTTTAGTGTTTTGTTAATAGTTTGGTGGCCGAAAAGTGTGAGTTGTAGCCTGGACTACTATATTTGTTTTTCTCACATCAGTTTTAAGTGTTGGTAAAGGGGGATCCCTTGTGATATAAACTGCATCATTCTCCATAATGCCTTGTTGTTCCTGTTTTTAATGCTTCTCATCGATTTCTATATTGTACTGTTTACACAACCCCAAAAGCAGTAGTCTTGCCACATTATTGTGTCTTTCAGTTTGCAAACCCTCTGTCATGAGTGTATCACACCCATCAACAAGATGTGCGACTGTTCCCAGTTCTTTTTTACAGAACCTGCATTTGTCTGTTTCTCTAGCCTTTTCAGTGGGCTTTGTAACTCAATGTGTACGTAGTCCACTATATTAGGGTGCCATCCTGGGATGCCATTGTTAGATCTTTTTGGTTTCATTTCACCTCTCTTTAACCACTCTTGAATCAAATCCTGGTAAACATGAAGTTGTTCCAGTAGCTCTTTTTTTTCACTTATCCTTCTTTCTCATCTAATCCTTTTCCTTATCATATTGCTTTTATTTTTTGGAACATTCAGTAGATATCTGATTTTGTCTGCTTCTCGTTTGAATCCCATTCCTGCTTGGCACTAAAATGCTTCTGCTAAGCAAAGCAAAGATGTCATCTTAGACTTCTGCTCATATTCTTTCATAGATTCACAGGTAAGTACTAGGCTGGCTGCTTTTGTGGGTCATTTTAAGCTTAGCAATTTTTCCTTTTTGTACTTGAAATAACCTATCCCATTTAGTTATAGACTCCCTGATCCATCCCTTAGTTGATAATTTTATATTACCCCTAATGACAATAATTGGGATCATACCATTGATAATTTGAGGGGGCCCAAACATAGGATAAAGCATTTAGAAGTCATCTCTATCTGTTAGTAGTACAGGAGGCAGTCCTGGGGTAAATTTTGTGTTTCCCACCCAAAGATCTAAGTTGCACTTGAATATGGACAGGGAAGAACGTTGTTTTATGTGGATGGGGAGTCTGTTCCACAGAAGCAGCAGTATCCCCTGCAAGATATACCTCACCCTCCAAACTGATCTATTGGTGTTGCAGAAGAGGTTTTGATCCCTAGACCAAGTATTTCTAATGCCATTTGACTTGCTGATATGCAGTAAAGCCATCACTAATGGGTTGGAGGATGCCTTCTATGTCGGACACAGGTCACCTCTTAACAGTTTGTAGGATACCGAGTATAGTGACAGGGCTTCTGAGTCAGATCATTTAGGACAGATTGTTTAGGCCTTGTATCCTTTTAGCAAAGTACCCCTGTGGGTGCTACAATTATTCCATTTATCTGGAGATACATGCCAAAGGGGACATTATACTCAATGACTGACATAATGAGGGCTGAATAAAGGGGGACGGAGAATGACATCCCTAGATCTAGACACCATCCCTTTGTTTATAAGCTGTCCAATATGGAAGGACTTTCTTACAACAATAGACACGTTCAAAAGTTAGGTCACTGTCCAAATAAGTTCCCAAATCCCGAACAACTGGATCAACTCTTAGGAGCATATTATCAATGCGGTAGTTCCCTGGGTAGATGACTTCCCAAAGGATACAATAATGCATTTTTTGGCATTTAGTTTCAGTCCATGATTTTGACACCAGTTATTTATTTGGGTTAAACTTTTCTGCAGGATGGCTAAATGATTGGGGGATTCAGTAACTTCTCCTAGCTTGTGGTCATCTGAAAATATAGTCAGCCAGAGCCCTGTGGTATTGGCTTTTACTTCAGAAAAGTAGAAGAGTAATTTTAAAAATGTTTTAAAACTTTCACTGTTTTGGATTTAATGACGTCAGTGGATATGTATGCAGTCCCACAATTGCAGATTTATACATGTAATCAGTTTTGAGGAAGCCCATACCTCCTTCAGAGTGAAAAATATATATATTCTTGGTACACATTGATTTTTAAATTTCATTTTATAAGCATGAAGCATTTTTCTTGTTTTCTTGTCCGACTGAATACTTTTTGGGGCCAGTTGATCACCCCAAAACTGGAAGTTAGAACAGAAAGAGCAAATTGACTTATCGCTTGGGCTTTATTCCTAGATGTTGTCAGTTTTCAATATTAATTTTAATCTTCTGAAACATTCTTTTCTCAGCTTTATTCACATTTATTCATGTCTTATTACTGATCCTTCATCTACTCTGAAATATTTTACTCTTCCTCATGCTTAAGTTCCTTTATATCACATTCCTGTTCCAGGTTGATATTTTCTTAGTGCTGCAGCTTTCCTTTTCTAAATGTTTCTTTTGCATATTTATCAAGACCAAATACATTCATCCATCCACAACCCCTTTTTCCCATTTTTGCACATGGTATTGGGGTGTCACTTCAATAATGACAATCCCCTGGAACCAAGGTTCACATCACCAGGTGACTAGCCCTGAAGTGGTTGTTTTTCCATGCCACACACTTGCATGTACACTCACACCAGCGACCTGTTTAGAGTGTCCAGTGCACCTACTGCATCTGCATGTCTTTGGAATGTGGGAGAAAACCATAGCACCTGGAGGAAACCCATGCAAACACAGAGAGAGCATACAGACTCCGCACAGAAGGCACCCGATGAAAGAATTGAATGAGGGAACCTCATACTGTGATGCAGCTACCTTGCCTGCTGCGCCATTTCATCTGAGAAAGTTTTAACCATTTGCTGTTGTGCTTTCAACTCCTCTTCATCCACAAAATGTAGATGAGAAATCTTCAAACAAGGTCATTTTCTGGGAGCCAAATTGTAACTGTAGCCTAATCTATTAACTAAACAACTTAATGGGTTAAGGGAAGGACAAAACAGCAGCAGTGACAAAGAATTACCCTGGATTATCCCATGGTATGTTTTGATACTTTGCATTGCTTTTCAGCATATATCTTTGTATTTTTGATGATCTGTTCCCTTTTCCATATTCTTCTACCAGTGATTCTTCTTGTCTTAATTGCTTTATAGTTTTCTCTGTTTGATGCCTCTATGGTGGCATTTAGTTGTTCCATTCCTTTTCTTTTTTACTCTATGTTTTTCTGGAAACACTTTATTCATTATTAGTTTAGCCGCACAGTAAAACATTCTATTGATTTCTGTTGCATCACATGACATTCACATAATAGTTCTGATGACTGTGCTCATCTGTTTTATCAAACATATAAAATTTTGGGTTTATTTACTGTCTGCAGTGTACTTCTTTTATCTGTCTTAATGTGTCTGTACGTCTTTATTAAATCAAGCAGTCTTCCCTTAAATCATTTTCTTCTGGAATGAGAGTGTCTTCTTTGCACTCTGCATCCTGCATGCATGCTAAACAAGGTTTAAGAATTTTATCCTGTGGCATCTGCTCTTCAGATGTACCCTGTGTCATCTGTTGCTCCTTCATATGGGAACTCATTGATCCATCACTCCGCAACATTACCTGCATCAGAGTTGTCACTGTTTTCTATGTCTCCTCTTGCTTTGCAACTTCAACTGGACGTTCATACCAGTCTCCTACAGAAGAATCCGGAGAATCAGCATGTGGTAAACTTCTTCAGATGCCTTCCTCTCATCTTGCTGCTTCTTAATCTGGGGATCCATTACTTCATTGTGCTGAGACATTGCCTGTGTTGGATTCTCCACACTAAATCTTTTACTTCAATAATAATCCAAAACATCAATTTCTATTTGTTTAACTTCTGCTTTACTAATCATCTTTTCTACATTCTCTCTTTGTTTTCTTATTTTTTTGTATTGTGAAATATTCCATATCTGATTGCCTTTGCCTGTATTTCTCTTCAAATATATTTGCAGCTGCCTTTTTTATTGATTAGTTTGGCTTTCTCCTTTCCATAAATATTGCACCATAAAAAATTCTCATTTTCGTTCTTATCCTTAGTAGTCTACTTTGTCATCTTTATGGCTCTTTTTTGTATGGTCTGTTTTTGTGTTTTTTGTAGACTACTTCTTCCATGGGGGGGGCAACTTCTCCCTGAACCTGGCTTTACCCTATTGTAAGAATACTTCCATGTCCTAAGGGATTCTACACCACCTTTCTTCTAGTCCTGGCATCGGTGTGTACACCAGGACTGGGCACTTTTTATATTGGGATTTTGCTCCCAGCTGTCTTTTTTATGTTTTAACCTACTTCTGTCCATTATATATTCTATATAAAATACATTCTATATATCAGTGTCATCTTGGTGAGATTTTGTAAAAACAGGGCCCACCTTATGAAAGTACTCACCTAGACTTGATGATGAATTCAGTTCCAGCAACACTACTCTCCTTTTCTTGCTGATTTCATCTCTCCATTCAGACCTTTTATCTGCCGTTAGAGATGTACCACAACCCTCAAATAGGTTCAGTCCTTTTGAGCTATTCTGTGGCAGGTACCCTTATGGACTATTAAATGTTGACAATGAAATTTGGGAAGAAGAGAAAACCCAATATAAAAGTGTCATAGAACAGTATACCATCTTCTAAGACAGGATGAAAATACTGATGCCCATAACACTCAGAACACAAGGAAAGAGGCCAGACTTCACAACGGATGTATAATATAAATGCAAAGAACAGAGATTTCAAAGCTGCAGGCTAGGTATTATTTTTAGCTCCCTTAGCAGAAAGCAATGTTGTGGATTAACTTGGTGTATCCATATATATATAGATTCATAGATTGTTACCTAGGCTAACAACCCAGGGGGAGGGCTTTCTAAGCCTAGCCAATTTTCCTGAAAGAATAATGATATCCTGTTTCCGAATAGGATATTGAGAGCCAGTCACTTATAAGCTACTGCTGTCCATAAGGGACATGGCTGCCAGGTCCGGTGTAAAGTTCCAATTCCTCTCAACTTCACATGGATGTGGAAGCCTGTTCCATAGGAGGGACAAGTTCTGGAACACATATCTGTCTCTCCTACATGTTCTGTTTATGTCACAGGCAAAGTTCAGGTCCCTTCACCTTGTATTTCTGGTACTCTTTGACTTATGAATATGTAAGAGATTCATAAGATTCAAAATATATTGTTCCATACACAAATAGCAGGGTGTATGAGGGATGCAGAGGGCTTTCCCCCTGCATACAATGTGTT
>NC_056735.1:1858554586-1858599586 GCF_019279795.1 Protopterus annectens | reverse complement strand
TTGAGCCCTAGATTCTCCGGGTGAGGAACCTCTGTGGACTCTGAGATGCTGCATGTGCTTTGTGAGGTACATGCTGAAAGGGGTATTGTACTCAATAATGGGTCTTATAAGGGAAGAATACAGGGATGTTATGACCACCTTGTCCCTGGATGACATACCCTTACTAATGAGGTGGACCATGTAGAAAGCTTTCCGAACAACGGATGCAATATGGTGGTCAAAAGTCAATTTGCTATCAACCTGGGTGCCGAAGTCCCTCACAATTGATTGTGTGCTTAGTGCCTTATTATCAATGTGATAATTTGTGGGGATATCTTTCTCCCCAAAAGAGATGATGATGATGATGATGCATTTTTTAGCATTCAGTTTAAGGCCATGTTTCTGGAATCAGTTATTTGTTTGGGTGAGACCCTCTTGGAGGATGTCCACATCACTAAGGCAATTAATGGCAGCACCCAGCTTGCAGTCATCTGCAAACCTGGTCAGCCATAGCCCACTAAATTTGGCCTGCACCTCTGAGAAGTACATCCCAAACAACAGAGACCCCAAGACCGATCCATGGGGTATACTGCTTGTTACGGGTCTACTACTTGAGGTGGCTTCCCCTGTTTTGACTAGGTGGGTTCTGTCAGTGATCCAGTTTGCTACCCATCTAGTAACATATAGATTGATGCCTAGTTGAGAGACTTTATCTATTATACCTGAGTGGGGAATAGTATTGAAAGCCTTGGCCAGGTCAAGGTAGGCATTGTGCACCATCTTCCCCATGTCTATGGCCTTGGTGACTGTCTCAAAGAAGTTGACCAAATTTAACAGGCATGACCTCCCCTTGACAAAACCAAACTGTCTAGGATCAAGTGTCTGGAGGTTGCCAATGTCCTTGTTAATGAGGTCCATGATAATCCGCTCCATGGCCTTGAAGCTCAGGCTAGTTAGGCTGATGGGTCTATAATTTCCTGGATCGGTGGATGCTCCACCTTTGTGCAAAGGGATGACAGTAGCTGTCCTTCACTCAGCTGGGATGAAGCCGGTAATCAGGCTTTGGTTGAATAGGATGCCTAACGGTGCTGCAAGTTCCTGCCTGAGTTCATGTAGGATGCAGTCTGGGATGTTATTGGGTCCCATGGAGGCTGTATTTTTTGCCTTTAAGAGGGCAGTGATAGCTTGCTCCCTAGAGATAAGGGGATCGGGCAGGTACTGGGGATGTCCTGTTTTACTGCCAGGAGGTTGACTATATCTACAGGGTTTGTGTATGTGATGCCCTTAACTACCAGTTCTGAGTAGATCTGGGTGCTTCCCTTGAGATTGCGGACATACATGAAGAAAGTCTTATGACTGTCTTTAGTAGATGTGGCTAGTTTGGACTTGATGTTTGCTATGGAGGATTTCACTAGTCTCCTATATATAATTTCTGGCCTCACAGTCATTTGTTCCACCTTATATTTTACTTACCCAATACTCATGTCTATAATTTGAATAATGTAACTTTACTAATTTTGTGTACATAATTTTACTTTATTTTACTAATTGTTAAATTTTATCAATCTTACAATATGTATAATACATCATATCTCCTGTTGTAATTATTCTCAGTGTGTTTTTTTCTTTGTAATAGAGCTTTTCTCTCCGGGCCTCTGCTGAAAATGAGTCTTTTTGACCCAGTTAGATCTTCCCAGTTACCAAATGTCAAACAAATAAATAAATATACAACAGTGCCGAGTAGAATATCAGTGCTTCTGTAATACATAAATTAGACTACTTGCTGTATACAGAAAAAAAATGCTGGACTGTTAGCTACAGTCAAGATTCAATTGCTTATGATTTGGAAGTGTAAGCGTCCCAGCTTAAGTGCTCCAGTACACCTATATTGCACGTGTAGAAAACATTGTTTAATTCTTTCTTAAATCAGTTTACTTTATATTCATATGTGTGTGTGCATGTATATGTGTTGCTGTGTGTGTGTATATCTGTTCATATATGTGTGTGTGAGTGCACGTTTGTATATATGGTGTGCATGTATGTTTGTGTATCTATTTGCATATATCTGTGTATGCGTGTGTGTGTGTGTGTGTATGTGTGTGTGTGTGTGTGTGTGTGTGTGTGTGTGTGTGTGTGTGTGTATGTGTGTGTGCGCGCGCGCATGTGTTTGTGTATATGTGTATCACACATGCTTATCAACCATATGGCTGATCATTGCAGCTGTTGCCCTTTCTTTCCTAATTGAGCGAAATCTGATTGCAGTATAACCATCACTCAGATGGTCAATGGATTTTACAATGTGCCCTAACAAACCCTGTGCATGCTGCATAAGAATTTAATGGGAAGGCAAGCAATGATTGTAGCATGAGGCTGTTACTCACTTCTTAAATGTGATGTATCCCTAAGACAACATCACCCACCCTTTTTAGAAGGAAACTTCCCCTTTTGTCTATGGTGCAGTGAACAAACCCACATAACAGAATGCACCACTCTTCCTTTTTTCTGGAAAAACAAGGAAACATTCCATCTCCTACAGTATCTGGACAATATTCAACTCATCTCAATGTTTCATGTAACCATCTCTGTGTGCTTTAGGTACTAAATACTAATCAGTTAAGTGCATAAAGACCTACAGCCCCTTTTTCAGCACTGATGGAGCACAGTATAATTAAATACTTTTGCTATTTTCCATGTATTTACTGTAGATGGGTTTCAAACCCTCACCTCCAGGGTAGAGGCACAGTCTCTTAGTTTATACACTGTATGGTATCCTATTCACTTTTTAGATAAGGATCTCCTGGCAATGCATCTACCTCTCATTCACACATCTAAGGGTTTTGTTCCAGACAATGATGGGATTCTTTGCAGACATGATATATTCTATTTAAAGTACCACACAAATGAGGCATGGCACATATTAAATTAAGTATTAGAACATTTTGTCTTTTGTGAAAGTTATTCAGCAAAACTGTAAAACTCTTTTCACGACCAGGAGGATTTCTTCACGTCTTACTCCCTGTTAACCAGTTCGGTAAATTTACCTTTATTGACTTCATATCACTCAGCATCACCAGTCATGCATCTGTAACATCTGCAGCTCACTGCACCAAGGAGGACGCTGAACATAAGATGTGTAACTTGGCATTTCTTTTCAGCCAAGGAGGATAAAAAAAGAGGATAAAAATTGCCTATCTTGTTTACAAAATTATCCTGGATAAGGCAAAGAAAAATATATATAAATAAAAAAATGCAAATGATAATGCAAGATATTTTCTGCATACGTGCATCTGTGCTTAAATACTATTTATTGAGAAGCCTCTGTGAGAGAACTAATCATTAGGGAGAAGTAATGCAAATAAAATAGCCTTTGGTAAAAGGTCACCCTAGATGTATGTAACTTGTTTACGTGCATTCCCAATGACTTTGGGGTACAAGCGATCAGAGAAACCATGGTGGCATTGAGTGGTTTCTCAAATGACAGACAAATCCTGATAGGACAACTTTTGGAAACAGTGTTAAACAACAATGTGTTTATTTTCAACCAGAAGTACTACTTACAGACATGGGGTGTGGCCATGGGCACCCCATGTGCTAACTCTTACGCTAATCTTGTCATGTACTATTGGGAAACACATAACCTGTTCAACAATAAATGGATGGATAAAATTTGCCTGTATAGGAGGTTTGTAGACGATGTCTTATTGCTGTGGCAGGGTTCGATAGAAGAGCTTAATAGTTTTGTTGATTATCTACAGTCTACAACTGATTTTCTCAAATTCACTTTAGAATTTTCTAATATACAGATAAATTTTTAGGCGTCAATCTTTATTTTGATAGAACAGGGACCATCAAATCCAAACTCCATAGGAAAGAATGCTGGAGGAATAGCATCCTGGAGTTCAGTAGTATGCATCCTAGGCATGTTTATCCTGGCATAGTGAGCACAATTCACTAGATTAGCCAGGATTGTCCAGGATTCAGCATGCCTTAAAGATGAAATAGAAAATGGCCAACATCTTCCTTGAAAGAGGTTATGATAAAAACATGATAGAAATAGCCAAGAAAGCAAGCCTAGAGGAACTATCAGTATGTAATCCTGAAGTAGAACCATGTATGTCAATATCGAACACAGAAAATAAAAAAGATAATATTTCTCTAAGCAGGTTTACACATAAAACAACAGAACCCAAACTTAATTACAAAAGATTCAATAGTAACAACATCACCTACATTATGAAATACACTAATGATAATGAGCACATTAGGAAGATATTGTCCAAACATTGGAATATCCTCACGGTCACTGAAGAAATTAGAAATTTAGTGGGTGAGAGACCCTCTTTTGTCTATCGCACCTGTGACAACCTTAAAGAAATATTCCATAAGAATTATAATAGAGAGGACATATCTACACAATATAGAGTACCTGGCACTTTCCACTGTACCAAGTGTAATATGTGCAAGTATATTACAGTTACTCAGCAATATACACATGTTAATGGCATCTTCACATTTACACCTAAAAGCTTCCATGATTGTAATAGCACTAACTTGGTCTATATGGCCAATTGTTTGCAATGTTCAGCGTTTTATATTGGCCTAACTAGTAGAAAATTAAAAGAGCGTATCTATAATCATAGTTACGACATACGTAAGAACAAGGAGACTAATGCACTAGCTAGACATATAAGTGAACATCCAACGCATGAATTTAAGTTTAGAGTGCTAGAAACTGTTAAGAGAAGCAGAAGGATGGGTGACAATAATAATCAACTTGCCAAATTGGAACTGAAATGGATTTTTAAAACAGGGGCTCATATGGAACCAGGTATCAATAGTTTTCTATCACTGAAACCTATCTTGATAGACAGATAACTATATATCTCTCTATATAATTTTTCTTGTAGCTATTATATAGTAAGTTGCTCTTGTTTACATCTTATACATAGAGAATAATTGTATAGGCAAATTAAGAAAGTAATTAAGGACCACTGAGATTTTTGGTGACACGGTAATGTTACTCTAGATTTGATCTGATATGGTTGGCATTTTCTTGATGCCTGTCTTTTATATTTGCTGTATATTTGACATTTTTGATATTTTTAACATTTTTTATATTTCCCACACTCTTTTAATTATGGTTGATGGTAGTGATTCATAACTATGTAGTTAACCAAGGTTGGGAAACATTTTTGTTAGTTTTATTAATAGTTTTAGATAATATATGTAACCTGGGCTAACTATGCATTGATAAAAACTATAAGGGCATTATGCTCTGAAATGCTAGGCCCTATATATGTAGACTTGAACAATGTAAGTATCATAGCCAGTAAGAATTAATTATACACAAAAAATTTTTTCTAAGGAAAAGGCATTGAATTAAATTAATTTAATAAATTATGAGCGATGAACTTTGAGCAGCCACAACTGACTATGGAATAGGCCAATAAATATGGGTAGCTCTCTCATAACGGAGATACACTTAGGTTCCCTTACATCACTGTTATGATGAAACAGCGAGTGAACCATAGTAATGGGAATAGGCTTAATGCTTCACAACATAATCTGAGAATAACTTCATCGGGTATAGCCTCTAAGTTATAACAACAGAGACCTCACTCGGTGATTTTGATTTATTTAAGATTAGTTTATGTGTTCTCTGAAAAGTCTCAGAAATCTCAGAAGTCAGTTTCCTCACTACGAACACGAAGTCTCAGACTTCTATGTCTATATAGTCAGATGACGAAAATGAAATTTACTTAAAGTATTATTAATTCATTTACATTTACTGTTGAATGTATCTGATTTCATGTTTTTTAACGTTTTAATAATGGCTAGTGCTATGTCTATAGGAATCGATGCTAACACAAGTTAAATTATCATCACATGCTTTGTTTTGCACAGTATATAAAATATGTTCCTAAACAAAAGGTCAAGATTAAATTCATGCCTCTTTTAAGGTTTATTAGTAGTTTTTATATGATACAACATTAAAAATTAATTAAGGTTTTCTATACATGACAGACTGTAAAATGTTTTTACTTGTTTTTATTGCTTGCAGCATGCGAAAAACGCATGCTGCCGTATATATATTTTTATAGAAAGTAGCGTTTCAGATATAAATGAAACCTTTTACAGGCTAATAAGAATCTGAACCTGAGAAAGGATGAATTATATAGTACGATGCTGTTAAGCTAAGAATGAAATGTTATGTTTCTTTTATTTTAAGGTTATCAATTAAACCTTTGATTGAGGAAGCTTTTTTATAGGCTGATGATTATGTTAAAAGGACCAACATTTTTGTGGGTTAATTGAGATCTGAAGAAGCGTGCGCATTCAGCACGCGAAAGCGCTTATCTTGTTTTATCTAATAAAAGAACTTGAACTTCTCGTGGTGTGTCCAGAGGTTTATACTTCACATTTCTTCATTTATACTTTGCCGAAGGACACTTTGGAGATCGGGAACATTATTTCCTTCCATTTTTTCTGGAAAAACAAGGAAACATTCCATCTCCTACAGTATCTGGACAATATTCAACTCATCTCAATGTTTCATGTAACCATCTCTGTGTGCTTTAGGTACTAAATACTAATCAGTTAAGTGCATAAAGACCTACAGCCCCTTTTTCAGCACTGATGGAGCACAGTATAATTAAATACTTTTGCTATTTTCCATGTATTTACTGTAGATGGGTTTCAAACCCTCACCTCCAGGGTAGAGGCACAGTCTCTTAGTTTATACACTGTATGGTATCCTATTCACTTTTTAGATAAGGATCTCCTGGCAATGCATCTACCTCTCATTCACACATCTAAGGGTTTTGTTCCAGACAATGATGGGATTCTTTGCAGACATGATATATTCTATTTAAAGTACCACACAAATGAGGCATGGCACATATTAAATTAAGTATTAGAACATTTTGTCTTTTGTGAAAGTTATTCAGCAAAACTGTAAAACTCTTTTCACGACCAGGAGGATTTCTTCACGTCTTACTCCCTGTTAACCAGTTCGGTAAATTTACCTTTATTGACTTCATATCACTCAGCATCACCAGTCATGCATCTGTAACATCTGCAGCTCACTGCACCAAGGAGGACGCTGAACATAAGATGTGTAACTTGGCATTTCTTTTCAGCCAAGGAGGATAAAAAAAGAGGATAAAAATTGCTTAACTTGTTTACAAAATTATCCTGGATAAGGCAAAGAAAAATATATATAAATAAAAAAATGCAAATGATAATGCAAGATATTTTCTGCATACGTGCATCTGTGCTTAAATACTATTTATTGAGAAGCCTCTGTGAGAGAACTAATCATTAGGGAGAAGTAATGCAAATAAAATAGCCTTTGGTAAAAGAGCATGCAGTATAATGTTGGGCTGTCCCAAGAGCACTGTGGACATTCTTTTCATGACAGCATCCACTGTGATTTCAAAACATAACAGATGAGTATGTCACAGGATAGACACACATATTTTCACAAGAAGGGCTAACTGTGTCCAAATAATGAGGCAGAAAGAAAAGGCTGAATGCTTGAAATGCACACTGTATCATTGTCTGGTTTAGTCAAACAGTACTCTTTCCATCTCATTTTACGTAATGCATTGTTAACAGGACACTCCACATGATTCCACTCTAGTGCTTAACAACTCTGAGCAGCAGAGGTTGCAGCATTTAACCGCTCATGAATATAGAAATGACAACCTGGTCTAAACAATGGTGGGGTGAGGGAGCAACTCCAGAGTCTTGACTGACCTGAGCTTTTTATGGATTTATTGCTCTATACTCAGATCCAGCCCACTGTTACACTACGTTAAGCTTTGCTGTTTCAGTGCATCAAAAATGCATCACTTTATTCAGCACTCTGACTGCCAGCAGCAAAGCCAAAGGTCCAAACCACCTTCCAGTCAAAATGTGTCATTCAAGGATATCTTTTCTAACAGATAAGTCAAGAAAAATGCTTACAATGTTTAATCTGAAATGGTTATAAGAATGCTCTTTTCAGGTAAGCACTTTCTGCCTCAGTGACTTTCTCCCAGGGGAAGGTTTGAGTGTAAGGTTTAATATCCAGCTACATGTTTTCAAAACTAGTTTTTTTTTTTTGATGATTGACTTACTCCCTGAATATTGTTTTCATGGATTTCTATTTGTTTTATTTAACCATTATAAAAAGTCATTAGCTTGTGAACAAGAGCCAATATATGGAATTTAAATATAATGTTAACCTAGCACAAATGTGCTACGTGTCCACCCCATTTTATTATTAAAAGATTGCATAACCTGTCAGAGTAACATGTCCCTTTAGAACCAAACAGAATTAAAAAAAATAAATAAATATATATATATATATATATATATATATATATATATATTGGACATATTAATTTACTATAATCTTTCATAATGGTACATAATATTTGGGTAGATTATGAATTTTCAAAGAAATGGGACCTAACTGAAGTGGATTTTCATCATCTAGTTACTGAATAAAATAAGTAGTTTACCTTTCCATACATTGATATTTTTCTCTGTGCCCTAGAATTCTGATCAGTAACCTGTTCGAGCATAGTAAACACTGCAGTTGTTTAATACAAGAGACATTTCCAAATCATTTGAGTATGACTATAGCCTTTTAACTCTTTTAATGTTCACAGTATTGTGCGCGTGCAGCAAAAATGGGCCTACGAAAAATATATGAAGCAATATTTATTCTTTTAAAACAGTGTGAGGAGAATTTTAAACATGGGTCAATTTACCATTAAACAGATAGACTTAACAAACTTAATGGGAGTGAAATCAGGGTGGAACCAGGCATATACCATTTAAGCTAAGGTATACAAATTAGTTTTTGATGGTGTTACATTATGACTAACTGAAAGACAGTAGTACCTAGTATCTAAACAGATAAATAAAAAAAAGAAGAAAAGGTGAGCCGGTGTCTCCCAAGGGATAATTGGCTAGGCTTAAAATGTCTCGCAAGGGCAGTTAGCCTAGTACAAACCTATGAAAGTGCCATGTGAAGATGAAGGAGACTAATGGGTCCACAGCGACACATGCTCACAGCCATACATTTTTCTGAAACATAAGCGCAAGAACGGGAGAAAGTCTAGCACAGAGTATCAGAAATGCTACTTTCCTCTTCCAAAGTTGCCAAAGAAGGCAACAAGCCAAATATTATGAAATGGCAGCCTTGCAGTCTTTGCGATGATTATGAAAAGCATGGGGACAGAGGTGTAGCACATGAGGTAACAAATCGAGGGGATGCTTGTCCCTCACATTAAATAGTGGATTCAGACAGGTGTCCATTCACAATAATCTGATTATAGGCGTATGCATTGGCTTGTAGGTGTCTATAGGAGGAGATCCATCTATACTTATTCTATAATTGGCTGACCACCTAAACAACTTTAGTAAGAGATTTTGAGTGTATATACTGCATCTTATAATTATGTAGTTATGATATGTGCACAGGTGGGTGGTCCATTATTTTTGGAGGGTAGCAGCATAGTATTTAGGTATTCTAATGGAAAATTATGGATGCATCCCTTAGTGAAATCTCAAGCAATAAAATTGGTTTATTGTTTCATTCACTTTTTTCATGCTCAGATCTATTTACCTAACATGTAAAATAACAATGTTTTGAAAGACTTGTGATTCATATGTCATGTTCTTCACTGTTTATATACTATATTCAGAGATTTCCAGCAATGGAGGAGTAACTAGCTTGGCGGTAATGACACCATGTCTTATGTATTTGTAGTACAAGCAGTTAAAATGAAAATTCATTATATCTATTGCAGACTAGAAGATTAAACCATTTATGTATTTCTGATATATGCTTATAGGGGTGGGATATACATTCTGCATGGTACTGCATGCCTACAGGTTCTCAGTTTAAGGTGCAGTTTATTACAGTTAAAGATCTACTGTTGAATCACAAAGTGACTTCCAGTTGACTGGAAATCAAATTCTTTCTGCAGCTTTTATCCAATTTTATGACTTTTCAAATTCTAAATATAAGATAGTCCAAAAGGACTCAAAGAAGTTCAGCAAGCAAATGTGTTAAGGAATAACACCCAAATCATCATCATCATCAATGCCCTCTTTTCCATTTTCTACATGGGGTCAGAGTGTCGTGTCAACTGCCATCGCTCTGTATTCAACGCCACTCTCCTGGCATCTGACGCAGGTATTATCTCACACAATTTGTCCACCTTTTTGAAGATGCTTTTGTTTCCATCTGCTTTTTTCTTGTTGGCCCCAAATTATCTTCACCAGATTGTCTTTGGCTCTGCATATGTTCCCAAACTATCATAATCTGTTCTCTTTGACCTTTTCTGCAATTGGACCTACTCTTGCTTCTGCTCTTCTGTCTTCATATCTTCTTCTGTTTCATAGTGTGCATCCTACCACCCGTCTCAGGGACATAATTTATATCACCTTTAGCTTCATCAACTACTCTGCCTTCACTGCCAAGGTTTCTGTATCATACACTAGTACTGGCTGCACCATTGTTTTGTACACCTTAGTTTTCAGCTTCTTTTCCATTCTTCTATCATATACTACACCTAAAACTCTGTGCCAGTTGACTGCACCTCCTCTGGTTCTAGCTTTGACTTCCTCATTCAGGATTCCCTTCTCCTGAATCAACCCTGCCAGATACTTGAAACCATTAACCTGCTTCAATGTTTTCCCTTGTATTTCAATTCTCAGCTTCTTCTGAACTCCACCATTTGCTGTCATGTCTTATCTGTACTCAATTTCATCTCGTGTGTCTTCAGATTTGCAATAACCCCCATAATTCACAATCAAAAAATGCCTCTGCATAAGAACTTTTTAAAAAGACATGACAACATCCACCAGTCAGCATAAAAAGGGCATCAACTGAAAACCATATATTTAAAATAACGTGGTCATCTTAGTGACCTTAACTTCAAAAGGCATTTAATATTTAAACAATCATTGATGCTTGGATATGTGTAGACATTTAAGCAAGTGTCCCCAGATTAATTCATGCTTTTCTAGGACAGTTTCTATGCCCCCTTCTCTAGGACTGAAGCATACCTGGTCTAAAAGGCAGAAAAAATGTTTTTGAAACTTGAAAAATGACAACAGTGTTTATACAGAGCATTGCTGCCATTCTATTTCTAAACAGCCAAAATTTTTATGAGAATCTTCTGCTGATATTAAGTATTTAGAAGGCTTTGCAGCTTTAATACATAGGTTCATAGGTTCATAGGTTCATACTAGGCTATCTGCCCTAGGGCATTTATAAGCCTAGCCAGAATGTGTTTGGCTTTCGCCACCCATTTTAAATTTATTTTGCTATGCCCTTTTTCGAGGTTAGTATACTATGCCTCTATCTAACAGTGACACAGAAGTGATACCCGGGGTAAACCTATGATCTCCCATCCACTCATCAAGATTCCTCTTGAAGAGAGTCAATGAGGGACTCTGCCTAACCTGGACTGGGATTTTATTCCAGAGTGAAGGGAGCCTCTGGGTTATGAATCTGTCCCTCCAGCATGTCCTATTTATTTCAGTGCTGAGGTTCAAGTCTCTCGAGCACGTAGCTCGATGGGATTTGGATTTTCTGAGGTGCAGCATGTCCATTAATTCTGGGTTGGACATGGCTTTATACGTCAGGCACAGATCTCCTCTGAACAGGTGGTATGCCACTGAGTAGAGCTGGAGTTTCCTTAAAAGGGCAGCATATGGCATCTGTTTGAGCCCTTTGATCCTCTTGGTGAGGTACTTTTGGGGTCTTTCCAGTTGCTGCAGGTGTCTGGTAAGGTACATCCCAAAAGAGGCATTGTACTCAATTATGGGCCTGATGAGGGATGAGTAAAGAGGCACGATGACCTCCCCTGATCTAGATGTGAATCCCTTCATGATTAGGTGGGCTATATAAAATGTTTTTCTAACCACTTTGGCCACGTGGTTGTCAAATGAGAGATTGCTATCAACTTGGGTCCCCAGGTCCCTAATTACTTCTTCTGTACTTAATGGATTTCCACCTATGTGGTAATTTGTGGGCACTTTGTTTTTGCCAAAGGGGATGACTATACACTTTTTGGCATTTAGCTTGAGGCCATGGCCCTGGCACCAGTTGTCTGTTTCTATGAGGCCCTTTTGGAGGATGCTTGTGTCGGCTGGAGAGTCGATTATGGCACCCAGTTTGCAGTCATCTGCGAACTTGGTCAGCCACAGTCCTTCCGTGTTGGCCTGTACCTCCGAGAAATATATACCGAACAAGAGAGGTCCCAGGACTGAGCCTTGTGGGACACCACTTGTAACTGGTTTGGAGTCTGACATGTCTCCAGCAATTCTAACCATGTGGGTTCTGTCCTTGAGCCAGTTTGCAATCCATCTAGTGACATAGGGGTTTATATTTAAGCTGGTGAGCTTATCTATAATGCCAGTGGGTATTGTATCAAGGCTTTTGCGAGGTCCAGGTAGGCTGTGTGGACCACCTTCCCTCGTCAATGGCCTTGGTGACTGTTTCAAAGAAATCAACCAGGTTTAAGAGGCAGGATCTGCCCTTAACAAAGCCGAACTGGGTAGGATCCAGTGTTTGTAGGTCCCCAATATCTTTATTTATGAGGTCCATGATGATCCTTTCCATAGCTTTGCAGACCAAGCTAGTCAGGCTTATGGGGCGATAGTTTCCAGGATCCGTTGAGGCACCACCTTTATGGAGAGGGACCACTGTTGCTGTACACCACTCTTTGGGCACATATCCTGTAGTAAGGCTGAGATTGAACAGTAGTTTTATGTTTGGGTTTAGCTCTTCTTTGAGTTCATGTAGGGCGCCGGGACACCATCTGGTCCCATTGATGCTGTGTTTTTGCTTTGGAGAGGGCTCTTACCTGAGCATCTGAGATGTCAGGGGCAGCACTCTGCTGGGATAGATATTTGCCCTTTGGTGGGAGGGAGAAGTTTGCGCTGAACCTGTCAGCTAGGATGTTGGCAATGTCTGTGGGTTCGGTGAATTTTTTGTCATTTTGGACTAATTCTGAGCATATCTGGGAATTACCACCCAGGTTCCTAACATAACTAAAGAAAGCCTTGTGATTATCCTTAGTGTCCTGTGCAATTTTTCTCTCGAAGCTGGCCTTAGACAATTTTATGTGTGCTCGTAGTTTTTTGCTAATACTGATCAGTGATGCCTTCCCTTTTTGGGATTTTGCTTTATCATTTAGTAGCTTCCTCCTTCTATTGTATAGTTTGTTTATGGCTGGGGTCCACCAGCATGGACAATGACTGAGTCATATTTGTACTTGCCTTGGAGGGACCTGAGTGCTTGTGTTATGTGGCGGATCCTAGCACCCGACAGGCTGCTCACCGTGACCCTCTCCTTGTTCAGCCTGGTGAGCGGGACGTCAGTGTGCCTGACGATAGAGTCACCTATTACAAGTGTATCAGGTGTGTTGTTTAGTCTTAAGGGCTGTGACTGTTTGGCACACTGGCTTTGTGAGATATGTGTTGCACGTGTTTTGTTTTGGGGTAGCGGCTGCTTGGGTGTCTGCTTTGGAGGTCTCTGCTGCTTCGGCAGATCTTTATTTAGAGCCTCCGAGTATGTTTTTGTGTGATTATGTGTTTGGTTTGCTGTCGTGGTAGGTCTATGTGAGACTGGAATTGCAGTGAGTATGGTTTCCTTCTCCTCCTGACTGGTTATGCCAGTACTGAGTTGAGAGAGCTTAGCCTCCAGTTTGGCTATATGGTTGCATCTCTCACATGTGTTGGAATTTGTTGGGATACATAACAATGTAGATGAAATTGCTGGAGTTACAATTATGATAGCTTTTGCGATTCAGTACTCTGTTATAACTCATCACACTATGTGTAGCTACCTCACAGGGTCATAGGTTTATAGGTTGCTACTAGGTTAATGATCACTAGGGTCTTTACAAACCTAGATGTGCAACACAAATTTGGATCCCGAGTATCATAGGCATCTATATGGGGGGGGGGGGCATGTTAGTAAGGAGGCAGCTAAGGGATTTGTAGGGATAATGTGTTAGGATAATGCTTTAGTTATTGACAGCCACTGTCCATAAGGGACACGGGAGACAGACTGTGGGCAAATTTTTGATTTCCCATCAAATCATCAAGGTCTTTTTTGAATGGAGTCAGGGATGAACTCTGTTTTACATGGATAAGAAGCCTATTCCATAGCATTTGCTTTCTTTGGGACACATATCTGTATCTCCAGCATGTTCATTTATGTCACAAATAAAATTCAGATCTCTGGATCTAGTGTTTCTGGTGCTGTTTGTTTTGCACATGTGCAACAGATCCATCACAGCTGGGTCTGAGGAAGTCTTGGAAGCCTGGTGAAGATCCCTTCTCAACAACCTGTAGGAGACTGAATATAGAGACAGAGCCTTTAGGCGACCACTGTAGGACAGGGTATTCATGCCCTGAATTCTCCTGGTGAGAAACCTTTGTGGGCATTCTAACTCTCGGGTTCATAGGTTTATAGCAGGTTATTACGATAATGGCACTCGGGTCTTTACAAGCCTAGCTGTGTAAAAAAATGCATGTTGCCTAATTGACCATATTTAGATGTTCATTGTTATCAAAGCAATTCTATGATCAGCACTGAATACCCCTGTCCATGAGGGACATAGGTGCCACCCCAGGGATGAATTTATGGTCATCCATCCAATTGCCAAGGTCACACTTAAATATGGTCATTGAGGAGCTCTGCTTCAAATGAAGTGGGAGCTTGTTCCAGAGGAGTGACAATCTCTGGGAGATATATCTGTCTCTCCAACATGTTTTGTTAATGTCATAGGCTAGGTTGAGATCCCTGGAGCGAGTGACTCTTGTCCCATTTGATTTACGGATGTGCAGCATTTCCATTAGGGCAGAGTCAGAGACTGCTCTGTAGTCCAGACACAGGTTGCCTCTCAGCAGCCTGTATTATACAGAGTACAGTGACAGAGCTTTCAGTCTTTTCATATAAGTCATGTTTTGGAGGGCCTGGATTCTCTTGGTTAGAAACCTCTGTGGTCTCTCCAGTTGATGAAGGTGTCTGGTGAGATACATACAGAAGGGAGCACTGTATTCAATTAGTAGATTGATAAGGGTCGAGTACAGCTGTCAAAGGAAAAAACTTCAAAGACCAATTCACATAAGGTTCAAGTATGGCACCCTTTATTAACTTGCAGCAAGGAGACAAAGCATGCAGGCAGAATGGTTTGTCTGGACATTAATAATTAGTATGGCATTTTTATACAGTTCTTTCCATGCTACACAGAAATGTTACTTCTATTGCTGACGTAGTTAGACACAGCTTTCTGTATTGTTCTACAGAAAATGTCACTAGACTAATTGCTGACTAGTTGAGAATAACTGCTGATTTACAAAACATTTGAGAAAAAACAACCTGGCCTTGGGGCTTATGTTAGCCCACCACAAACTTTCAATTCTTCAATTGTGCAGTTCTAATATATATGTTACATTTTGCCTAGATTCAAGGTACATTTCTAGCTTAAGTACAAGTAATGCTGACTACGGTTTATACTTTCAAGCAGCCTTTGTGCTCCTTATCAAAGCTTCTAACAGCTGTGTACTTTCTCATGGCATAAGCAGAAAATCAATAACTCTTTGTTAAGTCTCATGACACTAGTAGAAATGAAATGCTTCTTGTTATTTGCTGACAGCAGAAATCAAATGCTTCTTGTTAAGTTTCTAATAACTGTGCAGATTCATGCAGTGTTTACAGAATAAATGTATTAACCCTTTTAAACCTCAGTGCATTAAGCATGCATATTACTAATACATATTTTTCTAACATTTCCCCCCTTTTAATACTTTTATTCTACTTTCAAAATAAGCATAAACAGTTTTTTTTCTTCCCCTAACCTCTTCCTACTCAGGATTTGCAGTTAAGAGAGTCATTCAGTTTAAACTTATGAAAGCATTTTTAATTTTTTAACAATTCTTCAAGTTCAGCACCTTGGTATAAAGTTTCTGAAACTGACATGTCTATAAAGTCTTTAATCAGTCTTTTCATGCAGGGGATGCAGCAGCACACACATACCACCAGCAGGATCATTCCTACACAGATGGCAATGAGGATGTTCATTAGGATACTGCCCCACCCCCCAAACAATCTCTGGAAAAAGTCTGTCAATGGATTTGGTCCTGGCTTGGTCATAGCCGACACCTGCTGAATTACCTCAAGGTGATTGTCTATCTCGTGTTTGTGGTCAGGAATATACAGACAGCACTCCTCCTGAATTAAAGTGCAAGTACCTCCTCTCGCCACTAGGGGGAAGTCAAAAGCCATGCAGTTTTGAAGCACTACAGTTCTCATGGCAGTCAGTTCATCAGTCACCAATTCTAGAGCAGAAAAGGTTGCATTGCTCATTATTTCGAGAAGTTTAGACAGTTTTCTCAGTTCCCAGATTGATTTTGTTGCTCCATATGCTGGCAATACACCTGCCCACGAGATGATGGTATCACCCAAGTCCATATGTGACAGTCCATTGTTCCCTAGGCTCATAGCATGATGTTTTTTCCAGCCCGCATTGATTTGCTCCACTGGGTTGACAGATTTCTTGATTTCTTGTTGAACATTCCGAATTTTCCCCTGAGGTAAAACTGCTGTGTGTCATATGGCCGGAACCAGGTACCCCAAATAACAACTGCCAGACCATTTCTCAGGTAACCACGTATATGCTTTCCTACCACATACAAAGTAGCAATATTCTACTTTGGTCGTAACTTTACTATGTCCTGGCTCTGGATGAAACTTTTTTTGTCAACTATAATCAGTTGTTTATAGAAATCAGCATTATGTTTTACTTCATCAGTTGTCCTATGCATCAGTTCAAAAAATGAATCATAGCTTGTGTTGCAATAGAAACCTGTTTTGTCAGTTTTACTGTAGCATCTACAGGGAACAGTCACATTGCAATTGCTCCAACCCACCTGAACTGTATCATTTTTGTAAAAACACACAGTCCCCTTCTGTCGAACAGACAAGTGCAATGCTACTTTATGTTGTGATGTGACATCTGATGTATCATAGACTAAGTTTTCCCAGATCTTGTTGGCTCCTAGGGGGATTGAAGTTAACAATAACCCCCCGTATGCTGTTGGCAAAGCTATGAAAATCCAGCAATTCGAAACATTGAAGGTCTCAGCATACACATATTTGATTGCCTGGTAAGTGTTGAAGTTTGGGTGCCACTCTACGTGCAACTCTCCATGTTTATTCAGTTCAGTTTGTGTGGCTGGGAAAAGGAATGGCCACAACAAAAAGATTATTGTCACTAGTACAGTCAACAGGATGATTATGCAATACTTCTGAGGAAACTGTTGTTCTGCATTCCTGTTTTCTCCAACTCTTCCGAATAGGTACATCTGGATCTTACTGGATCCTGTCATCTTTATTTCAGACATGCGTTCTTACTTTCTGCCCTAATAGGACCTTCAGCACTGATGGTTTCTTCACTGGGGTTGAGACGGATCAGTCCTATTGATCTGATCCCCCCCCCCCTTGTAGCCAGACTTTGTGCTGAGGGCCCCAATGGAGAGGTAAGATTTTTGTCCAGTTCAAAGTTCTTAACTAGTTTGCAGTGCATCAGGTGGATCCACAAGGCTCACTCTGCTATCTTGACTGCAGTGGGTGTTGAAAGAAGCACCTGGTATGGACCTTCCCACCTTGGTGATGACCAATTTTTCTTCTTTATATTCTTCACCCACACCCACTCCCTGGGGATCACTGCCACTTCCGATGTTTTTTTTTGTTCTTTATCTGAAACAGAATTTGACTGCAACAGATGTTTAGAATTCTTGACTTTTTTCATATATTCAGCTAGTATATAATCGGCTTCCTGGTCTGCAGACATGAGAAGTTTCCACTGGGGTGTATAATAAGCCCTTCTTAATAATTTCTCCAAAAAAGTCAATCATTTTGCAGTCGGAACAGTTCTCATGCTCAACAGTGCCAGGGGCAAACAATACAACCAATTCTTCCCTGTCTCAGCTATTAACTTTCTTAATTTATTCTTTAATATACCATTATGCCTCTCAACTAGCCCTGCAGATTGCGGATGGTATGCACAATGATTTTTTAAAGAAGTACCAAAATGCTTACTTAACTGCTGTATGGTTTGGTTTACAAAGTGTGTACCGTTGTCACTGTAGATCCTTTCCGGAATGCCGAATCTAGGGATGATTTCTTTGACAAGTACTTTTGCCACTGTGGCTGCATCTGGATTTTTGGTTGGAAAGGCTTCCACCCATCTGGAAAACATATCTACAATGACAAGACAATACTTCTTATTTTCACATCTGTTCAATTCTATGAAATCCATACAGATAATATGAAACGGATATGGTGGTGTAGGGAAACTCCCTTGCTTGGGCTTTAACGCCCCTTGTGCATGATGTTTGTTGCAAATTTGACACATCAAACAGAAATTTTTAGAGTAGTTTATAAATCCGTACGTTGTGAACACCTGGTTCACCAGCTGTACCACCCCCCTGTTGAGACATGGCACTGCCCATGGCTCAACAAAGCTGCATATCTAAACAAATTAGATGGTAGTATCGGTTTCCCTTCTTTAGAGATGTACAGCCCCTTTTTGAGAATTGCTCCTCGTTTTACCCATCTTTGTTTTTCAGCTTGCGTAGTGAATGTCTGCATTGTTTTTAACATTTCTAAGTCTAAAATCTCAGAGGGTTGTAGTTCCTCATTTAAAAGAAATACTTCAGAAGCTGCTTGTTTTGCAGCTGTATCAGCTCTTGCATTACCTTTTGAAATCCTATCTTGTCGCTTGGTGTGAGCTATGCATTTGCAAATAGCTACTTTCTGAGGTAACTGAATAGATTCTAAAAGATCTAAAATAAACTGTGCATGATTTATAGGTTTGCCAGTAGATGTTATCATTCCTCAGTTTTTCCACTGTTGCGCAAAAACATGTACAGTAGAAAAAGCGTACTGGCTGTCAGTAAAAATGTTTACACATTTACCCTTTGCTAAGGTACATGCCTGTGTCAAGGCAATCAATTCTGCTGCCTGTGCAGATAAGTTGTGTGGTAAAGGTTTTGCTTCTATAATCTTAGTGTCAGAAACTACTGCATATCCTACTAGGTTCTGTCCTGCAGGACCCCTTTTGCATGAACCATCCACGTAGTATGTCACCTCGGCATCATCCAAGGGAACATCCATGAGATCTTTTCTAGGTAGTAGTGGTGTGGTGTGCCATCTGCAGGGGTCGGGAGCAAGGTAGAAGGGTTCAAAGTCATGCACCGTTCAATTGTCATATGAGGTTGGCTCAACAATATAGTCATACAGGAAAGATGCCTAGCAGGGGAAAGATATGCCACCTTCTCTTGCAGTAAAATAATCGCGACTGCATGAGGCACTCTCAAAGTGAGAGGGTGGAATAAAACTACTGAGGCCGAAGCCTGTATTGCCATTGCAGCTGCAACTACAACTTGTACACAGTGGGGTAAGGACTGTGCCACTGGGTCTAGTTGTGATGAATAGTAAGCAATAGGGCATTGCTTGTCCCCATGCTGTTGTGTTAACACTGATGTCATATAACCTTGCTTACAATCTACAGTTTGGAAAAAACGTTTATAGTAGTTTGATAATCCTAGAACTAATGTGGATGCTATTAACTGCTTCAGTTTGCAGAAAGCAGATTCTGCTTCTGGTGTCCATTGTAACAAATCCTGTGCTGCCATAGGCTTCTTATATATGAGGTCAGTCAGCAGTGCAGATTCCAAAGCATAGTTTGGAATCCAGCTCTGGCAAAAATTAGTTGTACCCAGGAAGGACATCATTTCCTTCTTGGTAGTGAGTTTTGGTGCTTGTAATATTGCTACTTTTCTGTCCTCATCTAATGTTCTACCTTCCTTGGATATTACATATCCCAGGTATTTGACTTGTTTTTTCCAAAGCTGCAGTTTATTTTTATTTACCTTATGTCCTTCAGCAGCTAAGAATTGTAATAGCGCTATGGTATCTTCTCTACAATCTTGCTGGGTGGGGGCCGCCAGCAAGATGTCGTCAACATAAAGTAAAATCTGACTGCCTCTTGGTGGGGTGAATCCCGCCAAGTTGCTTGCCATTTCTTGTGAGAATATTGTTGGACTTTCACAATATCCCTGTGGTAGTCGTGTATATGTATATCGTTTCCCCTGTAATGTGAATGCAAACCAGTACTGGCTGTCAGGGTGTATCTGTATTGAAAAGAACGCATTGCTGATGTCTACCACAGAAAAATACTTCTGTTGAGGTTTTAAATCATTCAACAGGGTGTGTGGGTCTGGCACCGTAAGTGCCCTTGGTATTACTGCGTCATTTATGGCTTGTAAATCTTGGACCATATGCCATTCTCCATTTGCTTTTTTAACTGGAAATAAGGGTGTATTACATGGTGAATCGGGAGATTCTACCAGTATTCCCCCTTTAAGTAAGGCTGCTATAATAGACTTTATTCCTGCCTCTGCATCTTTTCTTAAGGGATACTGTCTTTTTTGTGGTCTGAATGCTGATTTTGGCAAGATAGTTACTGGTCCCGCTGTACGAATAAGTCCTACATCTGACTTTCCTGTTGACCAGAGAGTTTCTGGTATATTCTGTAAGGCATTCTCTTCCTCCTTTAATAGGAGTGCTAATCAACTGTCCTTGCTAGACTGCAAGTATACAGCTGGGTTGGTCTGAGTTATCCAATTCAACTTCTGTATATGTATTCCTTGTTCTGACAGTTCTAATTCTGTCTGTTTCTCCCATCTCGTGACTTTTTCGCCTAGGTCTGCCCATTCTATGTTTTTGTTCTTGGTTAAGCTAACATGTGGTAATTGATTAGATTTATAAAGTGTAAAGAACTCCTGGGGCAATGAACAGCTGGCTACACTGTTCCCTTCTGTGTCCCAGTACAGACTACATAATATCAATCTGTTTGCATGATTTTTAAACAATTCTTGCTCATATTCCTTATCAGGTCCTGGTGTGTTACAGTAATACAGGGTACAGTGCCACAGGTGTTGCTTATCAATGTCAAGGGAGGGGAACTTGCTGATGGCTACATTCATTAATTCTTCGGTCACAGTCCCTGGACCAGTCGTAACCAAGTCCTGGCTGTACCAATAAAACATTTCACCCTCTGATTGCACTGCAAAGGTATCAATTTGTCTCTGTGCTTCCATGGTTGGGACTACTGCTATACCAAATAGTTGCATGACGTCTCTGCCCCTTTACTGGGCATTTTGCAGAAACAACAATTGTGCTTTTCTGATTCAATTCTGAAACTGGATCAGTTATTCCAATATTATGGGAGAGGGGCTCCCGATACAGCTGCCCATTAGCTGCTTTTACCAGTATGTAATCAGGTGACACTGTGTTTTCTGGCAGTTTGGAGGAATGTATCAGGGTTCGTGATGCCCATGAGTCACACAAGAATTTGACTTCCCTTCCTTCTACCAAGAGTGTAACTTCTGGTTTTATGTCTACTAAATAGAGCTCCAAGCTCAATAAAGCTAGGTCTACTATTTCATTTTCTTCATTATCACTAACTTCTTGCACTTCCTCTATCTCTTCTGTCACATCCTCTACTCCCTCTATCACATTCTCATTTGTCCTTTCTTCGCTATCCCCTTCTAGTGATTCCTGACTACCATATAGTCAGTCCTCACCCTCCTTGTCTTCTGTGGTTGCCTTCTTGTTTTTCCTGCAATCCTTTGCCAAGTGTCCCTTTTTACCGCATTTGAAACATTCTCCCTTTTCTTTCGCCCTTCAAAGTCCTCTGATCGTTGATCAGATTGTTTGTTTCCCTGTGCATTTTTCTTGCCCTTTTTCCTGGACTGTACTACATAAACTTCTGCTCCATCTTCTACAGAAAATACTTGAGCTTTCTTTTTCTTTTTGCTATTAAAATGCTTTTCGGCATGCCTAGCATATTCAAGTAATGACTGTAACCTGCTTGTACGATGGTCTACCATGTGTTTTGTAATAAAACTGCTTATAGGTGCAATACTGCCCTTTAAAAATGCATTATTTAACTGCTGTTCATATGGGGAATCTTGTGTTTGATCTTCAGGAACCTGCATTCCACAGTGGTTGTTAAAACATTCTAATAGTCTGGCATAATACCGGTCAATAGTTTCACCTTCTTGTTGGATGCATTGATTAATGCAAGTCCAGTCTGCCCTAGGCTTCTATTTTTCAGAGATGCAGTCTGTAAGACCTTTTACTCTGTTGTCTAATTCTGCGCTGCTATGTGGGAGGGGTCTTTGTACAGCGTTACAGGGATTCCAGTTGCCACTAATCATGTGCCAATCTGGCCCCACAATTTGTCTAACTACTTTTTCTACCTCTTCTCCATTTAAGTTATAACTCAGCCTCATTCCTTGCAGATCTTCTGAGAATTTTCTAAAATTAACTTTTGGATGGGGAATTCCCTCAGTGGCTTTCCGGATATCTTCCAGAGTCCAAGGTCTATACACTAAAATAGTTGGGTCCTGATTGTCCTGACCTGCCTGAGGGTTGGATACTTCTATAAGTGGACATATTTCTTCTTTACTCATAGATCATGAATTCTTAACCATTTGATATAACTCAATGCCTTTATTTGAGTTACCTGCCTTTGTTCGAGACCTGGTCCCGATGGGATCTCTAATATACGGTTTTATTTTCATAATGCCTCTTTCTTCAGTGACCACAGGATATCGTGGGGGTGGACTAACCTGTTCACTTGCTTCATATTCTGTTAAGGGATGCGGAGGTGCTGATGCTATTACTAAGTTATTGTCCTCCTTGTCTAAAAACATTGTTTTTGAATTTTTGTTCTTTTGTTCCCTACGGTTTACTTCCTCAATCCACCTGTGTGCCTGAGGAATTCCTAATTTGCGTTGCTTTTTTACCCGACCTTTGGAATCGGTTTTGAGCTGTTTGACAAGTTTGATAAGCAAGGATTTTTCTAATTTTCTGTCAAATTCATATTTATTAACCCATTTTGAATAATATTTAATATTGTCGGCATGCTGCGACTGCATGTATTTTGCGTCTCCTGTTAACAGTGGATTTTGGGTTCTTTTTGTGCAATTATTACCCATTTTGTTCTACCCTTTTGATCGTTACGTAACCTCTCTTATTTTTAATGTGGTACCACGGATTTTGTTATAGTCTCTTCAGAATGACTGCCTACTTATTCTGTTTCTCCTGATCTATGACAAGATAGTAATCTTTTCTGTCCCTGACTTGTAAGCAAAAATACAGTCTTGACAAAAACAATACAAATCTGGTCCCTGATCTAAAACAGAAAACAGAGAAAAGTAGATTCACCTTAACTGAGCCTACGTGATTGATCACCTGATTCGCGGAGACCCGTCCTTCAGTCGCAGATCAGAAAGTGTCTGGCCTCTTTTGTACGACAATTCAGTCAGAGGGCTTTTCAAATAAGAAGAACCGATTTGTTTTTTTCCCCATACGGTTTCAACCACCTGGCCCATCTGATCAGAGGTGAAGAGAGGCTTCCGGTCCGAAGGACCAATCTGTCAAAGGAAAAAACTTCAAAGACCAATTCACGTAAGGTTCAAGTATGGCACCCTTTATTAACTTGCAGCAAGGAGACAAAGCATGCAGGCAGAATGGTTTGTCTGGACATTAATAATTAGTATGGCATTTTTATACAGTTCTTTCCATGTTACACAGAAATGTTACTTCTATTGCTGACGTAGTTAGACACAGATTTCTGTATTGTTCTACAGAAAATGTCACTAGACTAATTACTGACTAGTTGAGAATAACTGCTGATTTACAAAACATTTGAGAAAAACAACCTGGCCTTGGGGCTTATTTTAGCCCACCACAAACGTTCAATTCTTCAATTGTGCAGTTCTAATATATATATGTTACATTTTGCCTAGATTCAAGGTACATTTCTAGCTTAGGTACAAGTAATGCTGACAACGGTTTATACTTTCAAGCAGCCTTTGTGCTCCTTATCAAAGCTTCTAACAGCTGTGTACTTTCTCATGGCATAAGCAGAAAATCAATAACTCTTTTTAAGTCTCATGACACTAGTAGAAATGAAATGCTTCTTGTTATTTGCCGACATTAGCAGAAATCAAATGCTTCTTGTGCTCCTTATCAAAGCTTCTAACAGCTGTGTACTTTCTCATGGCATAAGCAGAAAATCAATAACTCTTTTTAAGTCTCATGACACTAGTAGAAATGAAATGCTTCTTGTTATTTGCCGACATTAGCAGAAATCAAATGCTTCTTGTTAAGTTTCTAATAACTGTGCAGATTCATGCAGTGTGAACAGAATAAATGTATTAACCCTTTTAAACCTCAGTGCATTAAGCATGCATATTACTAATACATATTTGTCTAACAATAGCAGAGTTATAACTTCCTTGGTCTTGGATGTGATGCCATTATTTATGAGATGCACAATGTAGAAGGCTTTCTTTCCTCTATGGACACATGGTGATTGAAGTTTAGATAGCTATCAGCCTGTGTTCCCAAGTCTCGCACCACTGAGTGTGAGCTTAGAGGTGTGCTATCTATACCATAATTAGCAGTGTATGGTTAGGTACATGTCAAAGGAGTCTGTACTCAATAATGGGTCTGATAAGGGCTGAAAAGAAGAGTACTATAAATTCCTTGAACCTGGATGCCATACTCTTACCGATACATAGGGTGATAGAATGATTTTCTTACTATCTTAACTACATGTTAGTCAAAGGCCAGATTGCCATCTACATATGTTCCCAGATCCCCTACTACTGGGTTGATTTTTAGGAGTGTTTCATTGATGGAGTAATTAACTTGGGTTAACAGTTTTCCAAATGGCATTATAATGCATTTTTTGTCATTGAGTTTTAGGCTATTGGTTCATAGGTAAGTAAGTCTGCAGACTTTTACAATCCAAGTCAAAATAACCCTGTTCAGAAGTCATATTTAGCTTCAAGGAGGGCAAGACAAGATAGACAGGGAGAGAATTTGAGGTTGCCCATCTAACTATAGAGACTGAGCTTGAAGGTAGCAATGGTGCTACTATAGAGTCATGTTGGTCATATGATAAGGATTAACAACAAGAGTGCCAAAATCCCTTAAGACAGTGTCTGGTTTGAGGGGGGCATTATGTATATGGTAGGGGAAAATGTTTTGTTTAACAAACTGAACTATACTACATTTTTTATATTTAATTTGAGACTATGTCCTTGCACCAGTTGTTAACATGGTTTAGCACATGTTGGAGCAATTGTGAATCAGTTAAAGATCGAATAACAATACCCAATTTACAGTAATCTGCAAACTCAGTTAATCATAGGCCAAGAATACTGGCTTAAAGGTCTGAGAAATTAATGCCAAATAGGAAAGATAACTCTTTTGTTTTAGGAAGTGACACTCATGACTCTATCCACATGGGTTCTTTCAGACAACCACTTAGCTATCCAATGCACAATATAAGGATTTATATTCAGATTTACATGTCTATCAGTAATGCCTGCATGGAGAATAGCATCAAAGGCCTTGGACAGGTCTAGATATGCTTTATGCTCTTCATAACCATTTTCTACTGCTTCAGTTACTTTTTCAAAGAAATTAATGAGGTTAAAGAGGCAGGACCTTCCTTTGACAAAGCCAAATTGATGAGGGTCCAGGGATAACAGATTTTCAATGTTCAGATTTATAAGGTCTGAGATAATGACCTCCATAGTTTTACATATTAGGCTAGTAAGACTAATGGGCCTATAGGTATCAATGTTTAAGCTTCAAAGGCATCCTGTCAAGGTACCATCCAAGAATATCTAGTAGCTGCGGATTCTGTCCTACCAGTTGAAGTGAGTGGACAGGATAATGTAAGATACAGATGTTGTATACTTACTATAATTCTAGATCTTTTTTATTGTCCTTAGTCTGTAAGCTTCAAAATCCCACTCACCTTCCCCTCCAACTTGTGACATCCTGGTTTCCCAGATAAACTGTGTAGACATAATTCTGAAGCCTATTCTCCAGTCATTCTTCCCTTTACCAATATCCATCATGTTATGGGGAAAACTCAGTATGAAGGCTATAAGGGAAGCCAGGTACATTGTGGAAGAAGGGAGGAGCTAGAGCTTTGGAGGTAGCAAAGTTTCTGCTGGCTCAAATCCACTACAAGGGTGGATAATCCTTCAGTCAAAGTGGCCAGACTACAAATAATGAAGATCTAGCATTATAGTAAATGTATAACTTGTATTTGTTAGCTACGTTATGGACATGGGATAGGATATGGGTGGTTGAGATGGACAGAGAGCTAGATGATTGATGAAAAGCAGACAGTGATTATATATGGGCAGTTATCTGAACAAATATCAGCAGACAGTGGCATGCCGCAGGTTTCATTAATGGGACTGGCTCTGTTTAGCATTTCTTGGTCGGACATTAAAGTCATCCTGTTTATAAATTATGTATTTATGTATGAATTTATTTGCTAAACAGGTAAGGACAGTCATTTGTTGACCTTTTTTTCTATGATGATTCAGTCCAAGGGCACAAAAGATGTCAAATACCATTTATAAAATAGTCTACAAATCATAACCATAGTGTCAGCAGCTCAACAGGTTGTGCATTCACCTGTAATGCTGAAAGGCCAGAAGATCATGAGCTTTATTCCCACAATAAGTACTTGTAGCTATTTTGCAGTACTGATATTGCAGTGCAACATAAAAGTGGTGCCGGACTGCTAAAGTGCCATCCTTCAGCAGTGATGTCAAAAACTGACATACCATTTGCCTGAGGTACAGGGAGCTCAGAAGGATGTAAAATATTCCATGGGTGCTTATCATTGAGAGAGTGCCCTAGTATTTTCTTCAAGGAACATTTCAAAGAAAACATGTTATAATGTCATTAACATTGAAAATGATCCATAATCAATGATAGAAAAACGTTTCAAAATTTGACCAACCTCATCTAAATTTTTACGTTCTGTATTATGTAGAATTTCTCTACCTTTTCCTCTCCATAATATCCATATACATTGTACTAAACCCATACCAATTCTATTAGTTTCATCCACTGTTATTCCATCATCATTACTATATACCAAGCTATCCCTCTTCAATTCCGTTAATATTGCAGCTGTTCCTTTCGATACCAACATCTAAATATCTTGAAATATTTTATACTAAGAAATACATTATTAATATTCTCTTTATTATTACACTTACTATAAGAATGCATTGTTTCTGCCTTATTTTTTTATTTCTTTTATGATTTAACAAGACTCATTTTATTTGACAAACCCCATATGAAACTCTACACACTTGATTTGTATTTCACCCTTCTCCTCCTGATAATAAAAGCTTCTGGTAACACCCATCTACAGTACTCCATCTAGTAATTATATTGAATCTGTTCACTGTTTTTATATCACGGTTCTTGATTTCTAGATTCAGTTTCATTGCATTCTTCTGAAGTATGAGATTCCTGATATATTTTGTGCTTTATTGTATCATTGTTATTAAAAACAAACTGGAACATACTGGATGTTTAATGGTAACTGGAGAGTATGAAAAACACACTCAGACTTCATCAGAATGAAACTCAAGATAAAAAAGAAACATAATTTAAATAGTACAAAAAAGTATGACATGGAAAAAAGCCACCAACCAATTATGTACTACAGTTCCATTTTGATTTATGAATACACTTGACATGTATATGTCCATTTAAACCTGGATGACACCCAGCATGTAAGTGGACCTGCTATTCACATTCCTTCTTCTCCACAAGTGTATTATACTCACCCCCTCCCATCACACATTAAATAATCAATTACATAGAAAAATAAATTTGTTAAATTCTCCCATACAACTTTGAACATGTTTTGTTCATTTGCCCTAGATGTAAAACTGGACCCTCATTAATATATTTACAACATCTACAGAAACCGCATTTGTAAGTTCATCCATTTCGAAATTGTACATGTCCTACTTATAATGTTTGATATAGATACTTTTTTAAAATTCCATTACTATGTACAAAAATACTTTCTTTGGCTGTAACTTGGATCAACTGTAGATTACTTTCTAAAACTTTTCAATTCTGTTATGGGTTTTTAATTTTAAAAGACTCTAAACTGTGTTCATTTACCATTTCTGAATTTATGTTATTTACTTTTTCTCATATCTTTCTGCTGTCTAAAACATGAACATTACTATTTCATTTTAATATAGGTGGAATCTCTTTTTTCTTCTTACTCACAACTTCTTCCTTGATTTTAACATCCATTTGGTATTCGCTTTCTTTAAAATAATGCATAATAACTTCCACCCCCACTTCATTTTCTGTCTTATATTCAAAAATCTGTATTCAAAACAATTATCTTTAATCGATTTATATTCCAACCCCCTTTTCTTGCACATACATTTCTTCAATATCAATAACATTTTCTAACTGTACAGTTTCATCATTCACATTTGCATTAGAATCATCAGATATAGTTTCTGTATATACAACTGCAGCTTCAAAAACTTCCTTTTTGTTCTCAGAAAACATCTCTTGCAGGGCATTGGTATCTTATGTTTCAATAACATCAGGTCAATCTATACCAACACATCCAGTTTTCTTACATTTTATGTGCTCATACAGACCTCATACCTTCTCTAGCTGCAGTCTTTAATCAAGTGTCTGACTTCACTATAGAAATAACACCTCCTAGGTTGGTTAGAATAAACAGAGTCCCTTTAAGCCCCTGCAACAACATCATGCTTCACCAGTAAATCTGAGAAAACACAACACCCAATTCAAAATCCAGTGGTTTCTCACTCACTTTTTTATTTATATATTTTTTTGGCACCACACTGCTTGTCACCTATCAACATCCAATGATATACCAATTCATTCATCACTGAGCAAGAGTTCCTCCTAGCCCATTTATATTGTCTAACACCCCCCAGGTGGTGATATGACATCTACATCACGATGAAGAAGGGGATGCCTATACTGCTGATGCAGAGGCATTTTAACTCCCTGGCACATCTCCACAAGGGTGGCCATACCTGCTTGGGCAGAGCCACCCATATCACTCCCTGCCATGGGTTTGTTCATGGGGGAGCCTATGCTGCTCTCTTGGTGTGCCAGGTCACCATGGGGGAGAAGTCACCACAAACCCCTTCTCCATCCCAGGCAGGTTCTGTGATTTAAGTCATGTATCTCTTGCCCAGCCCTCCCCAGCTCTTCCAGCCTCCTAAGCCGCTAATTGGTTTAAGGTCATCTTGGTCACAGTCAAAGCTTTGTCTCACTGGGGCTAATGGTACTTTTTATTTTTGTTATATAATGTAATGCACTTCATAATGTCCATTTAAAGAATTTCTCAGAAAATTTTCAGTCACATTAGCTAATCTGACCTGTATGATATCCCTTTGTCTTTTACTGATATTAAATATTTGCAAATAAATGAAAAGAAGGTGCAAACTAATATAAAACACAGCGGACTTGACCACACCACAAACTCCTCCAGACAAGGTTTAATTTATTAAGTAAACTAATATAAACCAAATGAATAAAAACATAAAACATAAGCGCTTTTGCCTCAGTGATTGAAACTTCATCAGATAATCATGAAAACATTTCCACTTCTCTTTATACTATCCTAAACCAATTAAAATTGATAAACACAGTTATAGGTTCATAGGTAGGTACTAGGCTATCTGCCCAAGGGCCTAAGTAAGCCTAGCCAACAAGGTTCCCTGGCTTATGCCACCCAAGAAAGTTAATTTCCTGTGCCCCTGTCGAGCATAGCCACAGAAGTGATCCCTGGGGTGTATTTCCTATTTCCCATCCACTCATCAAGATTTTTCTTGAAAAGTGCTAATGAGGAAATTTGCTTGACATAGATGGGTAGCTTGTTTCAGAGTATAGGAAGTCTCTGGCACAGGAATCTATCCCTCCAGCATGTCCTGGTTATTGTGGAGACAAGGTTTAGGTCCCTAGAGTGTGTAGCTTGGATGGATTGGAATTTCTTTAGGTGTAGCATGTCCAACAGCTCTGGGTTTAACATAGCTTTATATGTTAGGCAGAGATCTCCTCGGAGTAGGTGATATGCTACAGAGTAAAGCTGGAGTTTTTTGAGATGGTCAGTGTAGGGCATCTGTTTGAGGCCAGTAATCCTCTTTGTGAGGTACTTCTGTGGCCTTTCCAGTTGCTGCAGATGTCTTGTGAGGTACATTCCAAAAGGAGCATTGTACTTTATAATGGGTCTAATGAGCGCCAAGTAGAGGGGAACAATTACCTCTTTTTTCCTGGATGAGAACCCTTTTGTGATGAGGTGTGCCACATAGAAGGATTTCCTCACTACTGTGGCAATGTGATTGTCAAAGGAGAGACTACTGTCCACCTGGGTCCCAAGGTCTCTTATCACATATTTGGCATTAAGTAGACTGCCATTTATGTGGTAGTTCATGGGTACAGAGTTTTTACCAAAGGGGATGACAATGCACTTTTTGGCATTGAGCTTGAGGCCATGCCTCTGACACCAGGCATCTGTCTCAGTGAGGCCCTTCTGTAGGATGTCCACATCATTTGGGGACTCGACTATGGCTCCTAGTTTACAGTCATCTGCGAACTTCATTAGCCAAAGGCCTTCTGTGTTAGCCTGTACTTCAGAGAAGTAGATACTAAACAGGAGAGGTTCCAGGACTAAACCCTGTGGTACTCCACTTGTCACTGGTTTGAAGTCAGATTTGGAGTCTGCCGCTTTTACAGTGTGGGTTCTGTCAGTGAGCCAGTTGGCAACCCATCTTGTGACATACAGATTTATACCTAGCTTAGTGAGTTTAGCTATAATTCCAGAAAGGGTGATGGTGTCAAAAGCCTTGGTGAGGTCAAGATAGGCTATGTGAACCACCTTACCCTCATCTACGGCTTTGGTGACTGCCTCAAAGAAGTCGATTAGGTTCAAAAGGCAAGATCTGCCTTTCACAAACCCAAACTGGGTGGGGTCCATGATTTGGAAGTTACCAATGTCGTTGTTTATGATTTCCATGATGACATGTTCCATGGCCTTGCAGACCAGGCTCATCAGGCTAATAGGGCGATAGTTCCAAGGATTAGTGGTGGCTCCCCCTTTGTGGAGTGGGATGACTTTTGCTGTGCGCCATTCAGTGGGAACAAAGCCTGATGTGAGACTATGATTGAACATGGTGCTTAGATGAGGAGCCAGTTCATTCTGACGTTCATGTAAAATGCAGCCTGGGATGTTGTCCTGTCCCATGGACGCTGTATCTTTGGTTTTAGAGAGTGCAGCTTTTACATGCATAGATGCGATTGCAGGGACTCTGCATTCTTCCTGTATAGATATGGGTCCTGTAGGGGGTGAGAAGGGGGTAATGTTAGCACTGAACCTATCTGCCAAGATGTTGGCAATATCAGTTGGTTCTGTAATTTTCATGCCATTGTGCTGTAACTCAGAGCAGATCTTGGTGTTGCCATTGAGACTCTTGACATAGCTATAGAATGCTTTGTGGTTGCCCTTAGAATCAGTGGTGATTTTGTTTTCGTAGCTAGCTTTGGAGGATCTTATAAGGGATCTCAGCTTCTTACTGAGGCTGATCAGGGAGCTCCTCCACTCATGGGATTTTGCTATCTTTTGCAACAATTTCTTCCTTCTGTTGTAGAGCTTGTTTATGGCAGAGGACCACCAGATTGGCTTCCTTTTTTTGGAGGATAGCGTCTTGGTTCTGTTTTGGATAGCACGATCCATGAACTCATGTAAGTGCTTATAGAGTGCATTTGTGTAGGATTCAGCAGTTGTAACTGTATTGTCCATCTGCATGGGTGCCATCAAGTTTGCCACTTCTGTCTTAAGAAGCATGAAGTTGGCTTTAGAGAATTTTTTTACCATGGTTTCCTTAATGGTGGGTGGGGGTGGGATGCAGATATCATGGGTGATTAGCTTATGGTCGGATCTGACCAAAGAGGAGTTGACTTCAGGTGTGGAACACTGGTCACTCATGTTGGTAATGACTAGGTCTAGGATATTGTTGCCCCTGGTGGGGGTATGGATAAGTTGATTCAGGGCATTGGAATTTATGATTTCCAGAAAGCGTTGAGAGAAGAAGTTGGTACATGAGTAGTTTTCCCAGTTAATGGTGGGGTAGTTGAAATAGCCCATTATTAGGGTGTTTGGTTGAACCCTAATATTTTCCAGTATATCAAGAAAAGAGGAGTGGGAATCCTGAGGCATGGTGGGGGATCTCTAGCAAGCTACAATTTGGATTGCAGTTTTGCCCAGACATAGTTGCACTTGGATAACCTCGGATGCATTATGCTGCTCAACTAGCCTGGAGGTGTGGATATCCTTAATGAATATGGACACACCTCCGCCTTTGGTGTTCTGGTCCAGGTTAGATGGCCGAAAAGTGTGGTATGAACTATAGCCTGGTAATACAGATGTGCTCTCTAGACCCTTGAACCAGGTCTCAGTCACTCTACAGATATCAATGTTCTACATTTTAAGGAGTGCCTCGAGTGAGTGCATTTTGAGATTTAGACTTCTAGCATTGAGTAGCATTACCCTTAGTTTTTGCTTGCCTGTTCCTGTTATGGTGGTGAATTTGTCATTTGAACCTTACCTAAAAAAGGCACTATAGGGCTATAGGGGTGGCAAGACCCTTAGCCAGCATCAGAAATCCCAGGGGCGACAGATGCAGGCCATCTCTGGCAAGGCATCATGGTCTGTCGACCATGTCGTCCCAGGCAGACAGATACTGGATCCCCTTAGAATGACACCAGAAGCTTAGGCAATTGTTGAAGTCAATCATTTTGTCCTTGTACTGGGTATCATTCTGGGTGATGGCAGGATGCTACTCAGGGCTAGGGTCATACCTGCCTGGGCTACAAGATCAGAGAGCTCTTCCATGTCTCTTTTCATGTAGTCTAGAGAGGTACATCTCTGGTCATTCACACTAACATGGACAATGACAGAGTCATATTTGTACTTGTAGAGTGACCTGAGTGCGTGTGTTATGTGGCGGATCCTGGCACCCGACAGGCAGCTGACAGTAACCTTCTCCTTGTTTAGCCTGGTGAGCGGGACATCAGTGTGCCTGACTATAGAGTCACCTATGACTAGTGCATTGGGTACGTTGTTTTGCCTTATGGGCTGTGGTTTATTGGCACACTGAGTCTGTGAGCTATGTGTCATTTGGGTTGTGTTGGGGGGGGGTGGAGGTTGTTTGGGTTTCTGTTTTGGAGTTTTCTGTTGCTTGAGCAGATTATTATTGAGAGCCTCTGTGAATGTTTTTGTGTTTCTATGTGTGCATTTTGGTGGTGTAGGTTTAGTGGGACTGTGTGATGGGTGTGGTGTGGTGCAAGTGTTTACCTTCTCCTCTTGACTGTCAAGTTCAGTCTTGGTTGGAGAGAGCTTTACCTCCAGTTTGGCTAGATAAGTGCATCTCTCACAGGTTGAGGTGTTGGGTGGTAGGGAGAGAGGGTTGTCTGTGTACATGAGGCAATTGCTACATTGCCCCAAGATGCCCATATTCATCAGATAGAAAGGAGAGAACACTGGGAGCTGACCCTTGGACATGCCTGAATAAAAAATTACTTTCCTCTAGACAAGTGAGAAAAGCGAGTATAAGAGCTGTTTTTCTCTAACCAAGTGAGGAAAATAAGTACAAAAACTGTTTTCCTCTAGGTGAGGAGGAAGGTTCAGTGCTGTAGTAATTTGTAGCTTATTTGGTGCTAACAACAAGTTCTGAACAAGTGCTGAGCACGAATAAGCAAATTCAAGTGCTAAAACTAAGAATCTGTACATAGATCTTGTGGTAGATAGTCTACCTAGTGCTTACCACTCCCACTGATAAGCTAGAATGCTTCCCTCCAACACAGAAAGGCTTGGGAGGTTCAGAAGCTTACAAACAGTCCTGGATACAGCAAATCTGTATCTGGACTAGACTAGTTACAGGAAAGATGGGCAACAAGCGTAAATGTGGCCTTTTAAACTAGAAAGTTGAAAGAGATGGAAAAACTGCCCAAACGGCCAATAAACTACAATTTCTGGGCCAGAAACAACTCTTGTTTTGTGTTAGCCAAGCTCCCAGCATAGTTTCCAAAGTCAAATAGATCTTTTAAAAAGAAACTTACACGTTAAAATACTTACAAGTTAAAAAATACACAGTAACAAATTTTAAGAAATAAGGCACACATACTAGCAAATCAAACCAAATGTAACAACTCTTCAACTTTTAAAGTGCATTTTTTAAAATTAAATAAAATGCATGCAATCTATAACTTGAATAAATAATATGAACCAATATTTAAAAATATGTGAAAAATATATATGAATATATATGTGAAAATAAACAATATAAATTATGTCAACACTATATAAAATATATATATGTCATGAAATTGTTGTTTCAAAAAATATTTCGTAACCATGTATTTAATACCATAGCAGCATTCTGCACCACAAAATAAAACTGATCAAATTGTCCACCCTGCAAATTTTAAAAACCATAGCTATCTTTCTAACGCTTTTAACCTCAGCAGGCAGTTAATAGAGAGTTGACCATTTAAATCAGGCCAGTTGTATCTATTTAACTTGAGTTGCTAGTGCAGCTCACACCATTCAAGATGTAGTTGCCATGGATATTTGCTCAACAATACCAAATTTAAAGGCATGTATAGGATTTTCATTAATGTGATTAGCTAATGCATTTGTCATTTTTTTGTCATGTGCAGTTTGCTCTGCAGGCATTAATCTGACATTCCATTGCAGCTCCTGCTTTGCTGCCTATTATGGTAACCTGGGAGGAGATCGCCTTGCTCTGTGGATTCACTTGCCATTTCCAGTATCTTGTTTTTCCATTTCTGCATATTCCATCTTCTATAATGTAAGTGAACCTTCTTGGGGAAATTGTAATGCACTACTGCATCTTATAATATGTATTTCTGACAAATGCTCAACAAACCAAAAATAAAAAAAGAACAATTTAGACTAGATTGGGTAACTTTAAGAGTTTGCTTTATTATGTTTCCAAGACTGTCCACAAGACATCAGCTCACTCAATTTTTCTATTTGCAGGCATTTCTGAGAAGAAAGACTGGCAGCAACAGTGAGTGACAATACTATGTAGGACTCCTGAAGGTATGGTCATGATGTGGTTGTGGTGCAGTAGGACTCCTGAAGGTATGGTCATGATGTGGCTGTGGTGGAGTAGGACTCCTGAATGTATGGTCATGATGTGGTTGTGGTGCAGTAGGACTCCTGAAGGTATGGTCATGATGTGGCTGTGGTGGAGTAGGACTCCTGAATGTATGGTCATGATGTGGTTGTGGTGCAGTAGGACTCCTGAAGGTATGGTCATGATGTGGTTGTGGTGGATTAGAACTCCTGAAGGTATGGTCATGATGTGGTTGTGGTGGATTAGAACTCCTGAATGTATGGTCATGATGTGGTTGTGGTGGATTAGAACTCCTGAAGGTATGGTCATGATGTGGTTGTGGTGGATTAGAACTCCTGAAGGTATGGTCATGATGTGATTGTGGTGCAGTAGGACTCCTGAAGGTATGGTCATGATGTGGTTGTGGTGGAGTAGGACTCCTGAAGGTATGGTCATGATGTGGCTGTGGTGGAGTAGGACTCCTGAAGGTATGGTCATGATGTGGTTGTGGTGCAGTAGGACTCCTGAAGGTATGGTCATGATGTGGTTGTGGTGGATTAGAACTCCTGAAGGTATGGTCATGATGTGGCTATGGTGGATTAGAACTCCTGAAGGTATGGTCATGATGTGGCTGTGGTGGATTAGAACTCCTGAAGGTATGGTCATGATGTGGTTGTGGTGGATTAGAACTCCTGAAGGTATGGTCATGATGTGGCTGTGGTGGAGTAGGACTCCTGAAGGTATGGTCATGATGTGGTTGTGGTGCAGTAGGACTCCTGAAGGTATGGTCATGATGTGGTTGTGGTGGATTAGAACTCCTGAAGGTATGGTCATGATGTGGCTGTGGTGGAGTAGGACTCCTGAATGTATGGTCATGATGTGGTTGTGGTGCAGTAGGACTCCTGAAGGTATGGTCATGATGTGGTTGTGGTGGATTAGGACTCCTGAAGGTATGCTCATGATGTGGTTGTGGTGGAGTTGGACTCCTGAAGGTATGGTCATGATGTGGTTGTGGTGCAGTAGGACTCCTGAAGGTATGGTCATGATGTGGTTGTGGTGGAGTAGGACTCTTGAAGGTATGGTCATGATGTGATTGTGGTGGAGTAGAACTCCTGAAGGTATGGTCATGATGTATTTGAGGTGGAGATTGGTTCTTCTATACCAGGCAGACTTGGAAGAGGATGATCAGGTGGGATGTGGGAGGATGGATGAAGAAGCCTCTTTTTCAGACAGTATACAGGATGATGCTCAAAGCTGCACAAACTAGACAACTGACATGATGCCAGTGAGGGTTGACATCTGAACAGTATTATTATGCACCTTACTAATATAATGACGTGGTGTACCTGTAGTAAGAGCTGGGTGTTGAATCTGGGTTTTGAGTAGCTGAGGGGCTGCACTGTCATTGACTCACTGGGTGGGTGAGCAGAATAGTTGGACAAGGCATTTTAGTTCCTATTGCAAGGTTGCTGGAGTTCTGATTAGTAACTGAGCTCTCTGGAAAACCACATGCACTAATAATAGATTGGTGGGCAAGGATGCAGTTTCTTGTTTCTGATTATTGTTTGGTAAGGTGAAGCCAAGCAGAACTTCCAGTCACTGAGAGGAGAGGCTAAGTTGGGATCCACATTTACTTAGTAGTTGATGGAACAGACACAAATGATGTTTTCAAATGCAGACACGTTGGGGAGTATTAACAGTTCTGATCTCCTATGAGACATAGTAAGGAGCTCAGGATGTATGCCACATATGCCCAGTTTGGGAGGCAAATTCATTGGGGTTCTGTGAACTTGCATACTGTTTGGGGTTCTGGTAGAGACATCCGATGGCTATATATCAGGTTTATCTGGCTTGCTCTGTTGATGGTATAACTGTCTTTTGTCTTTCTTTATAGAATGGAGCTGGTTAAGAATTATATAGTTCCACAATTGCTCAGGTATGAATTACTTGAAGCAGAGTAGCTAATAGATTAAAATAAAGCACTGATGAATACAGTCTGTCACAAGCATGCATCGGTTTCATGAAGAAAGAAAGGCTGTAAGTGCAACTAGCGGTATCACTGGCTCCTAGGGAATGTGGACAATTAAGTAACTTGCTTTTTTCCATTGAGAAATGCTGTGATGTAAAAGGGCCAGAGAATCCCCCTTTAGAGCTGGCAGAAATTCAACCCCGAGAGATAAATAAAATTGCTTAACCCTCTTTGAAGAGTCCAGTAGAATGTTCAGGTCAGAATTTCCATGTTGCTATGGTGACAGAACACCCAATTCTATAAGTATGTAGAGGAGATTTGCATGTTTAGGAAGAAGAAAGAAAAGATTGTACAATAATATATTTTATTGCATATCGTTCAATTTTATTATTTCATTCTTATTATTTAATTCAAAATTATTATTATTTTATTTAGATAAAGTGAAATATTCTATATTGAGCTATGCTCTGTTTGTAGTTTATGCTTAGAATTTAATAAAAAACCCTGAAATCTCTGCACCTTTGCTGGCTGGAAAGCTTCTAGTTAGCTCACTCATGGAGATGGGGTATCATATTTGCAAGGCTTTAAGCCAGAATCTGAGAACATAAGAATATTTATTCTTGTATAAGATATTTGAGATAGATTAGAAATACCTTAGATTAGAAATAGTTTAGTGCTTCGGAAACTGATTTAACACTTACTGAGGAAATTTTGTGTGTGTGTGTGTGTGTGTGTGTGTGTGTGTGTGTGTGTGTGTGTGTGTGTGTGCGTGCGTGCAAGCGTGTGCAGCATGTGTGTGTGTGTGTGTTTGCACATGCGCATGCAGGGTTGCATGAATTTAGTAATTTCAATATCAAACTTTAATACAAAGGTGAGAAAAAGGCACATTTCCATCTAGGCTAAAACTGCTATCAGATGAATAATTCAGATGTAGAATTTTGCCCCATATTAGTTGACAAACATCAGTTTTCAGATCAAATCCTTGCTCAGTTAGTGTGCTAAAGGTATCAAGAGATGACATTGCTGTTTGTGTGTGTGTGTGTGTGTGTGTGTGTGTGTGTGTGTGTGTGTGTGTGTGTGTGTAAGCACAAGAGAAAGAGAGAAGTAAGATATTACTTTTTGAGTGACAACTGGTAGTTTTCTGTTTTTTTTCAGCTCTGTTAGGAATTCATTCAGAGAAACTAAACTTGCAGATTGCTTTGATTAACAAATTCAATTAATTTTAATCAATTAGTAGCCAAGGGCCACTTGTTACAACTCTCCTTCATCATGGGTGACCTAGAATCTTCATTTTGGTCAAGGTACTTGTTCAGAACTACATACTGATGAATGTATCAGACGCGGGTCTGCATAGCTTATTATTTATTAGGATTTCATTTTGTTCATTTTGTTTAGTCTCATATTAAACTTTATTTTATTTTGTAGGGTTTTGTTTGTTTGCTTGCTTATTTCCCTGAGTGATGATCTTTCACTTTTACTTTTATTATTTTAGATTGTAGCTGAAGAAGTTTTATATGGCTCAGCCGTTTGCATCTAGTTTAACAAATACAACTGAACTTGATCTGAAATTAGTCATTCAGAGTGCAGAACTAAACATGATAATTTTAAATTGTTGGTTGTGCTAATTATAGGAAAAGGCTTTTCTGGTTTAATGCCATTAATCTGGTCCTTTGGTAATTAAAAAGATACAGCAAGCATTTTGATAGCCATGCAAATAAGACCTTGCAAAGCATGAAGGGACATTTGACTAAAGAATAATGTCACAACACCCTGTTTTTGGACTGCAGATTTAGCAAAACAATTTCCCTTAGACTGTACCAGGACATTATTAGATCCTGTAGAACCGGTAATATAGTCTGTGGAATAGTTTTTTCAGATTTTGTACAACAGTGTCACAGAAATTGTTCAAGGTAGGCAAGCAGAGAAGTATTTATTATTCACTGAGTAAGCCATCACAAATGCAACATCTAGTAGGTGTTATATGTTTATCAAAATAAACAGAAGTTAGGCCACTAAGAGAATGGAAACACATACAATATATATTTTACCAAAAACTGGAAAGTAAATTAATGAACTGCAGACTTAGTAAGATTAAAAGACAAACAGTGATAGTATGACCCTAATATGCATTGCAAATAAAAAAAAAAACAATTATCATTGATGAAAAATGCGGGTCTTAATTTTGGTTCTTAATATTTTGGTTGAACAGCTTTGAAGAGAGACAAAAAGCAAAATGAAATAACTCTTAAAGAGACAACTTTTGTCACTAAGTTCAGTTACAACATCAATTACCAAATCAATGAAACATTTTAGAGAAGAAGCGTACTGGATTAAAAAAATAATTTTAGGTATAGAAAAGCTACAAAACTACAGCCCAAAATGGTATTTATTTATTTAGAACAATTGTGAAGATGACTATTTAAAATACTTTCTTAATATATCATGGTTTAGGTATCCTCTCAATTATGCGGATGTAATTATAAAGCGGCTACTGGCCTGGTGGACTAACCTGGTCAATAAAGCATAAATAACCGAATTAAATAAATAATGACACCAGAAGTAGGGGTCACAGATCATATGGTCTTAAATTCCTTCTTAACGAAATTATTCATACAAAAAGTGCCAACAATGTACTTCTATAATTCAGACCATTACTGCAACAACTTAATTTTTTCTACAATCTAGGTTCTCAGTGTCTCCCTCACTGAGTCCCTCTCAAAACACAGAGTCATTGGGCCTACCCTAAGTATCAGAAAACAGTTTCCCTATCTCATCTATGACTGGATGAAATTTCATCTTCTTGAGTAGAGTTCCTTGCTACTGAACTCCTCATTCACTACTTTCCACAGGAAATTGCTACCAGTACATTTCCTCATTTTCTGAGCATATGATTCCTTTTCTTTTACACATTTCTATTTTCTTCATGTTTGTACGACTATGGAGTTGGTTTATATAAATTCAAGAAGTGTGAGGACTTACCCCCTGCACAAAATGCGTACTGAGAATATATGGTTTCATTTCATAATCTTGAAATGCTGAAATCTCAGATTTTAGCATTTTGAGACCATGAAGCTGAAACCATCACAACACCAACACTTACAAAGCCGAAATCAGAACACCGAACATACAACACACACCATGCCAACCATAAACCACAACACCCACACCACAAAACAAATAAACACACCAAAACACCACACACCTACAATACAGAAATGCCCCCTGCACCCCCCACACCCCCCTACTTATGAATACCAACTCCGGGATCGCACAAACAGAAAAAAAGAAAACAATCACACGCAGACATTCTACACTCCCTCGTGCACACACACACCCACACACACACACACACACACACACACACACACACACACACACACACACACACACACACACACACACACACACAAAAACACCAACACATTCAACACTCACATCTCAACGTACACCTCCCTAACCTAACCCACATGTACAAGTCAGAAAAACGCTAACATACACTCACTTACCTGACATTCCAAACACCACCCTAAACAGACACTTCACATAATGTACCAGAACTGCAAAAGTGCAGATTCGAGATATCCAAATTCACTCTTATGCACTTTAGGCATTCTGAAGTTTCAAATGCTGAAATTGATTTCAGCATTTTGAGATTATGAAGTGAAACTATATATACATATATATATATATATATATATATATATATATATATATATATGTGTGTGTGTGTGTGTGTGTGTGTGTGTGTGTGTGTGTGTGTGTGTGTGTGTGTGTGTATTTTGGGATGAGCTAGTTGAAATAGCTGAGTTGGGTTCTCATCCACATAGTCTTGGAGGTTTATAGGTGAAGTCAGAAAAGTGGTTTAGATTTTCCTGTGTAAGAAAGCATATGTTTCACTGTACAAAATCAGAAGAACCTCTTCCTCTAGAAATTGGCACATGCAACAACCAAGGTTGTGCTTAGTCTATTTTGCTTTCACTATTGTACAGTAAGACATAAATTTATGGATTAATGTTCTTCTACCTTTAACCTAATCCCAGAGGTGTAGCTAGGTCAGTTAATACCTTGGGCAATCCTGCAGTCAGCACTCCTCTAAAAAAATGTGTTGACCACCAAAATGTGGAGCTGAGGACCAAAAGGTCTAAAAGAACAAAAGACAAACAAAAAAATAATCTCCAGAACTGAGTGTAGAAAAAAAAGTGCTCCAAACTGACTGACTCTAGCAGAGTTTTTGCTTCTTACTACAGTACTTAACACCACCCCCCACATACACACGCACATGCACACACTTACTCAAAGCACATATCCTAAGGAGTTTATTCCAATTTATAGGAAATGAGCAACATCTCTTCTATTGTGTCAACTGCACCCCTAGCAGCTTGCACCCAGAGCAGCCACCTTCTTCACCCTGACCTAGCTATATTTCTACTTAATCCCACATAGAAGTAATGTTGAATAGTTTTAAGTACATTGCATTTTCTGACTTGTATGGCCACCCCTGAAACAGGTCTCAGCCTCCACATGATAGCCTTACCATCTCATAAATTTAATCAATCAGAGGAGCTTAGAAAGGATTAGGAAGAGAGAGTGGATAAGCAATTCACAAGAGATGATGAGGGATACAGAAGATTTAGATCTTTGGCTGGAAGTGTTTACATAGATATTTTTATACCCCAAACAGACTCCAAAGAATTTTTCCTCAGATGGATAGCAACTGCTGGATGTATGACAGGGAAGAAAGAGGTGGTTGGGAACATATTTTGTGGGGGTGTGGTGAGTTGGCAGACTTTAAAGATTTCCTACTAGACTGCTCTGTTGGGGATGCTGGGTGAACAGATTGGATTGACTAGAGAGATGATTTTTTTGGGTTATGATGGAGAATCAGAATTGCCTAGACATAGTAAAGCTTTACTGAGTCTAATTATGGTGGCTGCCAAAAAAGCAGCTACTAAAAAATGGAAATCAAAGTCTAAACCAACTTTACTGGAGGTAGTGAATGTAGTAACAGAGATAAAACAACTGGATTTTAGATCTTTAGAAAAAGGAAGGAGCAAACTGCATAGGAAAAAAATGTGAATTGTGTGAACAATATATGCAGAGGATGAACGAGGTTTAAAATTAAAAATAATAATAAATTGAAACTTTTATCAGTGTGTATGCGCCAAAGTCAGAATATCCTATTCTGTATGTCACCTAATTCTAAAGAATGTGTTTTGTCACCCCAGTGAGATCACCGTATCACTTTACACTGCTTGTATCTAAACCCATTATTATATGTAATGCTATATTTTGTAGCTTTTAGGAATGTGACTTGAAAGAACTTGAAAAAGTACAACAATTCCTTACTAAAGAAGTCATAGGGTTAGAAAAGATAACTGATTAAGAATGGCTTCAGGAACAGTCATATTCTTTTTCTTATAGGTTGCTAAGAGGTGACATTTGTCTAGCCTATAAGGTGATGTCTAATCTGGATGTGTTTCAAAGTCTATATCTAGTACAAAACATTGGAGGAGGTAACATCAGATCAGGACCCAAATACAACAAATAAATATACATACTGAAAAAAAACGTGACAGCTAAATTATGCAATGGCTTCCAAGAATCTTTCTCTTGCAATTAGAAGTCTGCCTTGAACTTACTTCAAAAATAATATTGATGTAAGACGTAGAAAATAGCAACATGCTGTTATGGCAGTCAAGGTCAATAGGTCATAAACCTGACAGTTAAACCTATGAACCTATGAATAATGGTGAATGGAATCAGGAAAATACCTAACCCTTAAAAGTCAGAATTCCTGACTGTGTGTCACAGTGGGATGGAGCCCTTTCTTTGACTAGGCTGATTAGAGTTTGATTATGAGGCCTCAGCACTGAAGACTCTAGGCAGGTGGGGGATGACAGAAGGAGAATGTCCCACTTGTCTATCATGAGGGGGTTGGGAGGGTTGGATGCACTTGGGTACACCCTGGGTAGAGGCTACTTCAGTGGTAAAAACCAGAAAACTGCCTCTCATGCTTAGAGATGGGGTAAGGCTGTTGAAAGTACTACCCCTTGGAAAAGTGAGGGGGCATCCTTCTTGTCATCCCATTACACATCTGTTTCCTGTAGTTGCAACTTGAGTCCTTGCAGTGAGGATAGGGCTTCCACAAAAAAAAAATATGAACTATCCCAATGGTTACATGAATTATGGCCCTTCTTAATTAGCCTTGTCCAGTGATTTGAATGAATGGATTAATACACTAAGGGAAGGTCTGATGGTCAACAGACAGTGGGGTTCAAAACAGAGAAATGAAGGAAAAACACTGTTATTTGATCACATTAATCAGATACAGATTTTTGGTACAAAGTTAAGGTAAGACTTTATTTGTGTGCAAAATTCTTGTGGAGGTTGGAAATACTGGCTCTATTTTGCCATCTCTCAAATGCACACACACACACACACACACACACACACACACACACACACACACACACACACACACACACACACACACACACACACACACGTGCTGCCCCAACCCTCATCACACACTTATATATAATTTATCACACATATTTTCTCCCACCTGATATATGTATTATAATAGTTGATAAAATGGAGTATGCAGTGACTTCTGTGAAATAATTCATCTTGCATTACTATTTTACATCAGTATGGCTGTCAGTAACTACATGTAATCTCATGACAGGAACCACAAAGCATTCTATAGCTATGTCAAGAATCTCAAGGGCAACATTTAGATCTGCCCTGAGTTACAACACAATGGCACTAAATATGCAGAACCAACTGATATTGCCAACATCCTGGCAGTTAGGTTCAGTGCTAACTTTACCCCCCTCTCGCCCCCTAAAGGGCCCATCTCTATACATGAAGAATGCAAAGTTCCTGTAATCACGGCTGCACAAGTAAAAAGCACACTCTCCAAAGCCAAGAACACAGCTTCTATAGGACCTGACAACATCCCATGCTTTGTTCTACATGAACTACAGAATGAACTGGCACCCCACCTAAGTACCATGTTCAATCATAGCGTCACCTCAGGCTTTGTGCCCACTGAATGGTGCACACCAACGGTTATCCCACTTCACAAAGGGGGAGCCACCACCATAGCTCTCAACCTTCCATTTCCAAAACGAGGAACACACACATTCATTATGTGGAACAAATGGGCAAAATGTAGAACACATACTAATGGCTTACTAACAACTTCAGCTAAGAAGGTCATAGGATGGTTAAAATATGCTGATTTACTTACAAAGAAGAACCTTTAATGAATTACTATGATTAATTTCTATTTACCAGGATTTCATTTAAATACATTCCTAACAATGAATGTGTGACAGACTATTTCAATGTGGAACTTTGAGGAACTTCGAGGAACATGAACTGTTTTAGACCCCAAATGAGGTACGTTCCTCATAATGATGTACACTTGACAGGTATGGCCACCACGGACCCCAGGAACTACCGCCCCATTAGCTTGACGAGCCTGGTCTGCAAGGCTATGGAATGTATTATCATGGAACTTATAAACAATGACACTGGTAATCTCCAAACTCTGGACCCTACCCAGTTTGGGTTTGTAAAAGGCATCATGTCTCTTAAACTTGATAGACTTCTTTGAAGCGATCACCAAAGCTGTAGATGAGGGAAATGTGGTTTACACAGCCTATCTAGATCTCACCAAGTCTTTCGACACCATCCCCCACTCTGGAATTATAGATATAGGTTCATAGGTAGGTACTAGGCTATCGGCCCTGGGGTCTATACAAGCCCAGCCAAAAAGGTACCCTGGCTTTTGCCACCCAAGAAAATTAATTTCCTGTGCCACTGTCGAGCAGAGCCACAGAGGTGATCCCTGGGGTGAATTTCCTATTTCCCATCCAATCATATAGGTTCATAGGTATTTAAATTAA